>NC_045725.1:14304000-14537651 GCF_009834535.1 Camelus ferus
GCACGACCACGTCCTCTTTGACCCCTTCCCTATCATCGAGAGTGGAGGTTGGCCCTCTCTCATCTCCCACCTCCCATCCTTCTGCACAATGTCACCCAGATTCTCACTGCATCTGGCTCTAGTAATTGGTGTGTGGGTCTGCTTTCCTCATTGGCACCCAAGGGCAGAGGACTTTTCTTATTTATAACAAATCCTAGAAATGCCTAGCATTGTCTTTGGCACATAGGAGGTGCCCAATGAATGTTGGTTACATGGACTGATGGGTGGTTTTCAGAGAAAGGAGGAATGAGGGTTGGCTGAGGTGCCCAGAAAGGGCTTCCCAGAGGAGAAGTCTCCTTAGGTAAACAGAATGGAAGGGAAAATGCATTCCAGGCTGGGGAAAGGGAATACACAGAGGCACCCAAGGCAGGCAGGCTCATTTCTATTAGTGAGCAACCCTGGCGATGAATATAAAGTGCTTTGGTGTTTTTTTTTTTTTATAAGACAAATTCCCTAAAACCACACTCGGTAGGTCGCGCATCCCCCCTATCTGGGGCTATCACTTCCCCAGATGTTAATGAGTACTTCCAGCATTGATCAAGGGGAGAGAGACCCCTACGGGTTTATAAAACATGCAGATGACTGGTTTTTAACGAATGCAAAATGTCAAACAAAAGCAGCAGCACAGGCCGGTTACTCATGCATAGCCAAGTTCCCAGGGAAAAAGGAGCAAATAAATAGGGAAAAAATACCTTGGCTGGAACCGTTCGTAATAGGCAATGGACAATTGGGAACAGCAGGGGTGTGCAGGGGCACGGGAGCAAGTAGCAAATACATTTGGATGGTATCAGCGAGAGTGAGATCAAGGCTGTACCAAATGGCCCTCTGGCTTTTGTTTCTATGACGGGGAGCCGTGGTGCTGGGTTCAGTGCACTCTGATACAAATGTACAGGGTGAAGCTTTCTTGTCTGTTCGGTGGGTGGGTGTGTAGAGGAGGTGATGAAGAAGGGAGAGTTGGACAGACGTACAGCAAGAAGACAGCAGCTCTAGAGCTGGGAGTGTTTAAGGGGGACTGTTATGTGTCCCATTTGGAGCTAGAAGCCACTCACTTGGACTTTGCCTTCCTTGTAGAAGGTACAAGTGTGTGTGACCCAGACCTTGCATTCTCATCCAAAATAAGTATAGGCTTTTCACAAAACTTCCAAATGTGGTCATCTGGATACGAAGTCACAGTGTTTGTGTATCTAAGTGTGTATATTAAAGGGAATAATTTGTTAACGTGTAAACAGTTTTGTAACCTTTAATCATGCCTTCATTTTTTTAATACACCCAGGGCTTCAAGCCCTGAGTGTAGCCTGGACCTCTTTCAAGCCTTCTCTGTCTGCTAGAGCAGCTTTCAGCTTGGGTGGTGCAGATGGCGTGATCTCAGAAGCTCTGGGAGGGCACTCGACCCCATCTGCCCCCCACCACCCACACGTACCTGCTTAATGATGCTTGGAATCCCTTTGTCAGAGAGCACTGTCTCTCTTTCCAAACTAGGAAATAAGCCTTAAGTTGCAAACTCTCCAGGGAGAGAAGCCCCGAGCCCGCATGTTTTCTTGGAGCTGTGAGTGGTGTCCCCGAGTCCTTCGGGGGAGCACTTCTCCCCACACATTTCACCAAAGTGAGCCTCGTGTCTACGGCAGGGGAGGCTAAACCCATTCAGCCAGGCCTGCAGGCTTCCGCAGAGAAGATACACTGGTGGGAAATGTATGTGAAGTCTCACGTTTTATCTTAAAATTCCCTGCGGATGTTGGACTCTACTTTATCATAAATCCGTGTTTGTTTTCATATGAAATAGTGCTTGTAGTGGACATGTTGGTGCTTCTCCTGGATCCTCTTTGTAGGAATGATATATTCATGGTCCAACTGTCAGGAATATCAGCTGTTGACGGCCCGCAGCTCTGTTACTCACTGGGCATTGACCTAGGCTGCAGGGACCTGCCAAGCGCGAGGTTATGCCCCCTCTCAAGGGCTGGTCACACACTAATGACTGGTTAATAGGAAATATAAAATCGCAGCCCCTTTGCCTCAACTTGGGACAACTCTGAAGGGCCAGTTGCATAGGATCAGCCACCACATTGAGAGCCAGCCTCTCCCTCTAACTGCCTGCCCTCCCTCCTTCTCCCAAGAGCATCCCCTAATCAGACATCTGTGTGCCACGCCCCATCTCAGAGCGTGGTTCCGCGGAACCCATCCTAAGACAGGTGCAGCAGCGGTAATCCTCCAAGTCAGGCTCGAAGGTGGGGATTTAGAGCTGGATGCATTGCTGACTGGCTGGCAATGAGGACCTCGTCACTGCTGGTCAGTGGGGCACAGATAGTCCCAGGCACGCTGCAGGAGCACGAATTGCTGAGATATGTAACAGTAGCGAACGGGTCCAAGAGCCCAAAGGAAGAGGATGGTCAGGCCAGGTGATGTCTGATGCTGGAGAGGGTTGAAAGAGGGTGGCTGTTGCCACAGGCTTGGGGTGACTGATCATCGTCCTAAGCAGTGTGAAGACCACAGGTCTTTGGCAGCATCAAGGACCCCACGCGCTCCTGCAGCCAGAGCAGAAGAGCAAGGGGCAGCACTGAATCACAAGAGAAGAACTGCTTCATGGAAGGCGAGTGCTTGGCCCAGCAGGTCTATGCCCTGGTCGGAGCCCCAGACTGTAACGAGTGGTGTGTTGAGACTTGGAACAGAGACATCTGGGTAGATGCCACAGAGAACCTTGAACGCTCAGATGCCGCTGAACCTGCAGGGTTTGAACCTGCAACAGTGTTTTACTGTCTCATTTAAGAAGATCCAGGAGATCTGGTTTCCCACACACCCTCAGGCTGAAGTTTCAGATGAGGCAGGTGCCTCATAAGACAATGTTTGTCCTCATTAGATCCACCCCCACCCACCCCCTGCAACCAGGCAGTCACCAGGGCCACAGCCAGACTGAGGATGTACCGGACCTTCTCAGGCAGGAGGTAGAGGATCTAGCTGATAGAAGCATGAGGAGCAGGGAGAGCCCTGGGCCCTGGAGTGAGGGCAGGGGTGGGGTGGGCAGTGGAGCACAAAGTCGGATAAGAGAGACTTTAGAGGGGAACCATCTCCTATTTGTTATATAGGAGTTAACATCCCAGCAAGAACCCAGAAGTAGTGCAAACACACTGCTAAAATGGTTCTTGAAGCTTAGAGTGATGGCCCATCCTCAGCTAAAAAGGACAAATTTCTGTATTAGATGGTAGGTGATGGGTAGAGATGCTAGAGCGTGTATTCGCTAAGGCTGCCATGACAAAGTACCAGAAACTGGGTGGCTTACAACAGAAATCTATTGTCTCAGAGTTCAGGGGACCAGAAGTCTGAAATCAACAGCATTGGCAGGGCCATGCTCCCCCTGAGATGGAGGGATCTGTCCCAGGCGTCTCTCCTGGCTCCTGTTAGTTTCCTGACTTGTGACAGCATGACTCCAGTCTTCACATGACATTCTCCCCGTGTCTTCCCATCATCCTCTCTCTGTGTCTGCCTCTGGGTTCAATTTCCCATCTTTATAAGGACACAACTTGTATTGCATTAGGGCACCGCATCACCCATCAGGAGAGCCTCCTCACTCAGCAGAGGTGCTAGACGAGGTGAGAAGAGACTAGAATGAGCAGTGGAGGAGGGAGATGATGGACATAGTTGTAACCTTGAGACCAGCTTCAGTTTGTCCCACTTCGTCCCATAAATCTTCTAAGTTTCCCCAGGAAACAAGACCAGATGGGATAAACTTACCATAAGAAGCAAGTGCACCGAGAGGCACAAGATGTGGACTGCAACGGCTATTGGGTGCTCCACCCAGAACTTTTCTTCGGGACCGTCACACCTGTCCCCCAGCAGGTGGGTGTATCAGTGCCGAGGGCTCACAGCTGTGTCCGTCACTGGGCATTGCCCTCGGCTCGCTGCAGTTTGCAAGGTTATACGCCGTTCCAGGGCTCCGTCGATGCTGCAATGCCCAGCCCCTTTGCCTTAACTTGAAACAGACTTAAAGGGCAGCCCAACTCTCTGTCTCTGCCTGGCATCAGCTAAGAGCTCAGCTGCATTCACGTGGGAGGTCGACTTTTCCTTCTCCCCAGTCCTGCCTTCCTTACTTCCTTACAGGGCCACTCCCTGAGAGCATCTCCCCCCATAACCCTTCTTCTCAGAGTCTGTTCTCAGGGAACCGATCTAACACAGCCTTCGAAACACTCACCTAAATTACTTTACACCCCAGCCCCAGCACCATACATCTTGCCGCTGTCTCTGTCAGGATCCTGGCGGTAAATCCAGAGGAGCCAACTCAGCTAGGATTTTGAGGATAATTTAATGAAGAGACTATTTACATATGACCAGGGTTAAAGCAATCACCAAGGAATGTCAAGGCAACAGAAGACAGGCAATATCAAGAAACCATTATCACCCCCAGGTCTGCAGGGGCAAGTGGCAGAAACGGCTTAACTGGAGTCCAGTGAGGTAGGCTGCCGATGAAGGAGGCACTTTCCATATGGCTGCGGTTGGAGACGCCTGAAGTCACTGCCAAAGTACCACCCTGAGCGCACAGGGAGCCGGGGAGGAAATAGCCCGACCTCTCTCTCCTCCCACTCCTGATCTCCTGTGGCTGCTGCCCGTTGTCCAAACCCAGCTGGAAACTAGGTGATGCTCTTTGTAAAGACAGCCCACCAGGACACGGAAGAGTAGGACATGGATGGGGGCTCTGAGGGAAGGTGGCAAAAGGAAAGTGCTGATGATGATGATGCCAGCAAATTCCAGGGAGGTGAACCATGTTTGTCAGCGACATCACATGCCCCAGACCACCCGTGTTATAAGGAGAGGACCTTGGGCATCTCTGGGCTACATGTATGGAGGAGGCAGGGGGCAACCATGTGGCTTAGGTGTTACTTAACAAGCGTTGACGAAAACATTAATCAGTTGGTCTAAGAAAGAAATGGAAAATTTTATTTGAGCCAAATTGAGGATTATAACCAAAGAAGCAGACTTTCAGACAGCTCTGAGGACTGTTTTGCCCGTTAGAGGTCAAAACATAGTTACAGTAAGTTTTTGAGACAGAGGGCTGTACGTTCAATGACGCTTTATTGACAGTTAAGATAATCTAGGTCCACATGCACGAGGTGAGCAGTGGGTCCTGGGTCACCCTGGTCCCTGACGAGATTAAGAAGGAGCGTTATCTCCCACCACACACATTGAAGGGGAGGGAGGAGGCCCGAATGACCAAAGACAAATTTTCCATTTAAATTTTTCTCGCCTTGCCATAAAATACGAACTTTATTTCATCACAGAGAAGATAGATTTAGAAGAAGGAGTTGGATGGAGAGACTTGAACCCTAGTTGACAATATAACGTTTTTTCTGAGTAGACGCTGCTGCACTCAGAATGATGAGCTTTCTCAATCTTTCTTCCTTCTTTCGTTAGACCAGTGAGGAAACGAAGGCCAGAGGGGCTGAGGCAGAGGGACTCAGGCTTGGGAAGAGAGCGGCACACAGCATGAAGATGTTTGTCTTGGAGCAGCTGGGTTAACAAAAGGAGAGAAAGTAAGGTCAGCGTTCAGGTAATCAGAGGAAGCACAAGGTTATAAAAAATCCTTGAAGCCAAAATAGGAGTGAGGTGAGCACACAAAAGTGACATTTTTTCACTTGGAATTGTTGCAACGTGGCCCAGGTCTACAGAACTGTCTCTGGTTTTGGCCTCATCGTTTAGCCGGTGTTAAGTTTGGGATTTCTACTGTCAGTCAGTCCGTGGGTGTTTATCAACGCATTAAGCACTTCACTGCCCGTATAGAAATCTGGGCCTTTCCCGGGGGCTCTGAGCTGCTTCACCCAGGAGACTTTGCTTCACCTCCTCTGGAACATTCCTTCCACACTGGGGAGTTGTTTAGGGCAAGCTCAAAATAAGACAGAAGGAAATAGGCCCAGGCATCCAGCATCCGCAGCCTGCCTGGTCCTGCCAGGGCCGGGTCTGCCCCAGGCCAGCTCTCCGGATCACATTTCCCTCCGC
This sequence comes from Camelus ferus, assembly GCF_009834535.1. Lineage (NCBI taxonomy): Eukaryota > Metazoa > Chordata > Mammalia > Artiodactyla > Camelidae > Camelus > Camelus ferus. The sequence goes on from NC_045725.1 coordinate 14,310,019, forward strand.
TGCCTAGAGGGGGTCTGGGCCGAGTCTCCATCAGTCAACCACATACATTTCTTAGCAACAGAGAAACTTCAGATGCAGTTGGCAGCTGGCAGCTGAGCAGCCTGTGTGAGGAGGCTGCGGGAAGCAGGGCCGGGCCCTGGCACTCATCAGCCTCCGTGTCCTCCTGGTCACCCCAGGCCGGGGCCACACGTTCTAGTCACCAGGACACTTGGGGGTGGTGGCCAGGAGACTGGTCCCCACTGGTGGAATGTACCACTTCTAGAATTGGCCAATTAGAACACCCCCAGCCCCCGCCCCTGCCATGATTCACACTCTCTTTCCTCTTTAGAAGACTGAAGAGAGGTAGAGGATGACCTGGAGGAGAAAGAATCCACCAGGGGGAGGGACCAGAGTCCCAGAAGTCCACTCCACACACCACCACCTGCTGATGCCCCCATGACCCAAATAACAAATAAGCTTCCTGTCTTATGCCACGAACTTCTATGCTTGTGAGACCAGTGAGCCAGTCCTGACAAGGCATGAAGTTAGAGAGGGCAGAGGGGTGGGCAGTGTGTTTAGGGGGCTGGAGTAAGTGATTAAGATATTTTGATCTTTTCCAATGGGAAAAATGGACCTTGAAAGTTTTCAAGCAAGAGAGAGACCTATGACCCATCAAAACCCCACGCTGGCTTGTAGGGGGATTAGAAGGAGCAGGGCAGGAGGCCAAAGATACTCAGGATGCTGGTGCAGCCCTGCAGGGGAGGATGAGCCCTGCCCCGAGGCTGCGGCAGGAGAGATGGGCTTGGAGGGCAGACAGCCAAGAGGCTGAGCAGGAAGGATCCCCAGGACATAGGATCCGATGGGATGTAAAATCAGAGAAAGCTCAGAGGGCCTTGAAGAGAACTGGGCATCTCAGAGGAGAGGCCAGCTTGGGAGAGAGAGGGTGGCTTCATGTTTGCACATGTGGGGTTGAGCTGGACAGCACTATGGGAGGACCTGTCCAGCTACTACTGGGAATGTCACCAAGGTACTGAGGACAGGGTCAGAGTCAGAAGGGACACTGTCTGGAACAGAAGCATCTCTAAGACCCTTTAGGAGGAAATACACCCTCCAAAACTCTGATCCCAGGCCCTGGCCTGCACCCCAGTGTAAATACAACTTCATTGTTCAATATTCTCAGAGGTAGAAGAGACAGAGTCAGGATTACCAGGAAGACGTTTGATGGAAACTGAGGAGGGGGCTCTCATCCAACACTGAACTAAATCTGTGCTTGGTGTTCACATTTCCCACAGGAAGGAAAGGCCGGAGGAGAGATCCATCCCAGCGCATGGTTACTACGGCAGGATGGCAACGCACCGACAGAGGGGGATGTGATCTTGGTCCCGAGAAGACCAGCGAATATTCCCCGACAGTGCGTGAGGCAAGAAATGAAACCGAAGCCCCGTGTAAATGTCACTCGTGCTTTCACAGTGATAAAAAAAAGAAAAAAAAATTAAATAAATGAGGTACTACTAAATAAACGAATTGCTTGAAAATGTACGTGTGAGATAGCCGAGATAAATTAAAAAACAGATTAACGTAACATCTGCATATTAACATCGTCATAAAATGGAATGGTAATGGGGGGAGCGTGCAAGGTATTATAAAACAATAATCAGAAACATTATGTCAATTATTGAAAACCACATCACTGACTGAGAGGCATTACTCAGTCTCCGATGTTTCTGCAGCCCTTTTGTTCCCTCATCTGGCTCTACAGGAAGGGACCCTTCAGTGCCTGACAAACACCCTTAAATTCCGTCACGGTATAATCCCACCCCAGGTGCTCCACCTGGTGAATTGATTCTTACTGTCACCAGTGATAACGGATCACATGACCTGGCAGCTAAATGCTTTCTCCTTGCCATATAATAGTTGATATCCCCATTCAACATGGCCAAAACCATTCGGAGACAACATTCGGTCTCTTGCAATATTACAAGCAAAAATAGCAGTCATCAACTTTGCACCTGTAGACCAAATTTTTAAAATCTAAACCCATTTTCCCATCTGAGCCTCCTAGGAGACCTGGAAAGCTGTGTTCCCATTTGAAGGACTGAGGAGACTCAGCCCAGAGGGTTGTGTGACTTGCCCAAAGCCACACAGCAAGATGCCGGTAGATTTGGCTGCACCCTCGTTGCCCAACCCCAACCCCAGCACTTCTTTCCTTTGGCCCCTCCCAGCCCTTCCCAGCCTATCCCTCCCCTTGGCCTCACAGATTGCCCTCCTCAGTCCCAACCCAAGCATTAACTTTACCCTCCTCACGGATTTCCTCTGCTGGCCTCAGTTCTTTCCAAGTTAGTCAGCATTTTCTTTTTAATTTGTGCCCACCCCAGGACCATTTTCCCTACGCACAGTTCAGCCACTGCTCCCCATCCTCACTAGAAAATTCACTCCACTAACTAACAGAAGACAGAAGCCATTAGAGAGGAGTCATCTCACGCCTTCACCTCTGGTGTTTCAGGATCATTTTTCCTTCCTCCCCACCTTCCTTCCGGTCTCAGACAAACCCCACCCCATCTCCTCACAGCCCTCCACACATACCCTTGCTGCTTCTGCAGAATGATGCCATCAGTGTCCTTCCTTGCACTGCATCTCGCTCTCCCCCTTGATGGCTCCTTCCAGTCGCATAAGTCTCCCTTGCCGGTAAAACCATTTCTTTCAGCCCTGTTTGTGTCCTTCCTCGTGCAGCTGCCCCATCCTTCTACTGCTCTTCTACAAAGAGGAGGCAATGTTAGAGTTTACATCCGAATCATTTGGGGAGCTAATTAAGAGTACAGATCCTAGGTTTCCACTTAAGAATTAGAACTTCCTTTTCTAATAGCAAGTACGTTAAATAAAACGGCATAAATGGGTTAAAAATAAAGGTATGGGGAAATCTAGACTATGTAAATACTAATCAAAAGAAAGATGGAAGGGTTATACTCATTTTACCCAAAGAAGACTTCAGAATAAATAAAATTACTAGGGACAGAGAAGAACATTAGATAATTACAAAAGGGCCATGTCAGAAAGACGTAAGAATTCTAAATGTGTAGGCATCTACCAGCAGAGCTTCAAAATACATGAAGCAAGGACTGACAGAACTGAAAGAGATGCAGACAAATCTACAATTATGCTTGGAGACCTTAAGATTCCTCTAACAGCAATCCATAGAACAAGTAGATAGAATATCACCAAGGCTACAGGAGAACTAAAGAACTCAACTCAAGGTGATTGATATTAATCAGTTGATATTAATCAATCAACTTGACCTAATTGATATTAATAGAACAATACATTAAAAAAAAAAACTAGAATGCACATCATTTTCAAGTGCATATGGAACAGTCACCAAGATAGATTGTACCCTGGATAATGAAAGAAGATTTAACAAATGTAAAAGAATTGAAATCATACAAAACATATTCTTTGACCATAATGGAATTAAACTAGAAATCAGTCATGAAAGATATCTGGAAAATCCCCAAATATTTAAAAATTAACATACTTTGTAATAACCCATAGTTCAAAGAAGAAGTGTTAAGGGAAATTAGAAAATACATTTCAAAATCTGAAATGCAGCTAAACAGTGCTTAGAGGAAAGTTTGTAGCAGTAAACGCGTAAAGAAGAAAAAGGATCTCAAATAAATATTCTAAGCCAGGGTTGACAAACTATAGCCCATCTGCAGTTTGTGGGTCTCATCTGAACTGCAACCTCTTAAATAAAGTTTTATTGGAACACAGCCATGCCCATTTGTTTACATATTGTCTGTGGCTGCTTTCCATCTAAGAGGCCAGGATTATCTTAGTATCAAAACCAGATAAAGACATTACAAGATAAGGAAACTATAAACCAATATCTCTCATGAACATAGATGCCAAAATTCTGAAAAAAGTTTGGCAAATCCAACCCAGCAATATATTTAAAAAGAATAATAAGTTAAGTCATGAATAACTGGAGTTTCTCCTTGGCATGCAAGTTTGAGTCAACATTTGAAAATCAATTAGTGTAATTCATTATATTAACAGACAAAGGAAGAAAAACCATACGATCATCTCAATAGCTAGAGACAAAGCATTTGACAAAATTCAGCATCTACTTATGATACAACTCTCTGCAAACTAGAAGCAGAAATGAAAATTTTAACCTGATAAAAGGCTTCTACACTGGGGGGTAGCACTACATACCTACGAGCGTGGTTAAAATCAAAGACACATACAATGCTTGTCATGATGTGGAACACCTGAGCCCTCCACACATTACAGATGGGAGTGCAAAATGCTATAATCCACTTTTATAAACAGTTAGGCAATTTTTAAAATAAATTTAACCACATATTCACCATATGACTGAATAATTTCACTCTTGGTTATTCATCCAGAAGAAATGAGAACTTTGGTTCATAGGAAGACCTGTGTGAGTGTTTTAGTGGCTTTGTTCATAATACCCCAAACCTGGAAACAAACCAGATGTCCTTTAGGGAATGACACACAAACTGTGAAACATCCATGTAATGGAATACTACTCAGCAGTAAAAAAAAAAAGTTAAACTGATGTAGGAATCAACACGGATGAACCTCAGATGAATTATGCCAAGTAAGAAAAGGCAGAGTCAAAAGGCTTTATATTCTATGATTCCATTTATAAGACAGTCTGGAGAAAACAAACGTATACACAGAGCAGTGCTTGACTCCAAGAGAACAGTCTGGAGATGTGATGAACCTGTTCTGTATTTTCATTGTGGTTACCTAACTCTAGGCATTTGTAAAAACTCATAAAACTACTGTATATCAAAAAAATTGGATTTTACTTTATGTAAAGTAAAAATAAATAAAATTTTAAATAGCTCATGGAAATAGAACATCTAAAATGGAAGTGCACCAAATTAAAAAGAAAAAAAAATTGACCACAGGGAAAGCCAGTGTTTAAATGTTAATGGTTACTTGGAAGAGCTATATTTTGACTTCTTTATAGCCACTAATTCCTTAGTTCATGACTAGTTAATCATAATACTAGGAAAATGAGTAGGTCTTTAAGGAAGAGGGACCTTGTACAGATAAGGTTCAGCGGGACAGAGTAAAGGCGAGGCAGTCTGGAATAAAGTGGACTTCTAGTTAGGGAAGACCCTGAATGTTTTCAGTCCTTCTGAGAATCTAGCATTTCATCTGTTACTCCCTTCCAGTGCCTGGGGTCCTTTTTTTTTTTTTTTTTTTTTTTAAAGAGCTTGTCAAAAACAAAAGGACCCCAAGTGCACATTTGTTGTCTATTCAAACAACGTTCTCACAATGTAGGTATTATTATTCCCAATTCACAGGTAGGAAAACTGAAGCCAGAAAGACTGAGTGACCATCCATTCACTCATTTACCTACCCACTTTCCACCCACCCATGCACCCAACCACTCACCCATCCATCCACCTACCTATCTGTCCATCCACTCAGCCATCCGCCATCCATTCATCCATTTGCTCCCCCATCCATCTGTGAAAATAAGAGAAACCTCATTTAAGATGGAGTCAGGAAGTCCTGAATGGGGAGCTCTCACAGAGTTGCACACGTGGCAAACTACATAACCAGCAGGAAACAGAAGATAAGAATTATTTTGACAAAGGACATTTTTTCACATAAGCATTTCATCTACTTTTAAGCAAAGGAAGGGAGGTCTCTCCCTGCTCCAGCCCGATTGCAGCCAGTGAGGAACTGTCACAACCTCGAACTCTTATTTTTCACCAATGAACTTTTGTTCAAAGCAACCCTCCACAATTTCCCCCTAAAACCCAATAAAAGCTAACCTTCCCTTTGTCTCTCTGGACTGGCCTATGGCTCACCATCGCTTGCTTGTCCGAGTTATAATTCCCCTGCTATTCCCAAATTAACAACTCTGCCTCAAAGCTAACAAGGGCTCACCTTTGATAAGAACCTAGTCTGCTAATTCCAAAGTCCATGCAGCTCAAACGTTAGGGGTGGTTCCAAGAGTCCAGAAGAGCTCTTTTGTTTGCTGGTTTACTTGTGGATCAAGACAGCTGTAGGAACGGAACTGACCTTCCGGATTCAGCAAGGAGGTGGGTGTAGGCTGTAAGAGGAGAAATTGGAGACCCAGAGACCATTCGGGCTGTCTCAGAGTTGTGGAGACTCATCCAGCCTACTGGGCAGGCAGAGGTGAGAAATGAAAGACTAGGCAAAACACACAAAAAAATATGAAAACGAATACACACATGTATATGCATGACTGGGACGTTGTGCTGTATACCAGAGATTGACTCATTGTAATTGACTGTACTTCTGTACTTTCATTATAAAAACCAAACCAAAAAAAAAAAAAAAAAAAAAAAAAAAACCCCACAAGTTACAACTCACTTTTATCATTAGATTTTTTCTATTTCCCACTCTTCCCAGAGCCCTTCTTTCCTACCAAGGCGCAGGTGAGGATTAATGAAAATGGTAGAATTTTAGCCTCTGTGATTGACTAGCGGAGATGTCATATGGCATCTCTAAAAGAAACCATTCCAATTAGAAACATCCAGAGCACAGGTATTCAGTCATCAAACGCCCCAGGTGGGCTGCATCTGATAAACCTCTGAAGCCCTTCATTCACTCACTTGTTTATTTAGTCAGTCAGTGTTTCAGTTGCTCCACCCACTATGCAAATTTACTAAGTGCCCACGGTGTGACCGTCTCAGCCCAGAGGACCACCGAGACCAGGCTCCACTATTAACACTGGAGGGGAGCCACCAGCTGTGACTTTGGGTGGGATAAGCCAGTCACTTAACAGTTTATCACCTACCTCCTTGGTTATTAATAAACTAGGTATTTCTCAAAAAGGAATTCTAATTCTTACCTACCTCACAGAGATGCCAGGAGGATCAATTAGCTGATGTTCATCTGAGATAGAATGAAGGCAAAAATAGGAAATTAGAAAGCTCTATAAATGAGCGTCTCCTGTTATCATCATCATCATCATCATCATCATCATTATTTCTGCTTCATCAAAGTATTCCTGCATTTTCAATCAGGGGAGAATAAGCCTGAGTGGAGCCTGGAAATTAAGGAACGAGGAGACACTTAGTTTGGGGAGAGAGCTTTTCTTGGTTAACCATCAAATCACCTCTAAAACTTTCCATTCCTGCCACTGAGTTTGACACTGAGAGAGGCCTAACATGAAAGTGAAACTTGAGATAAATTCTTGTAATTCACCCCCTTTCTTGTAATCCGCCCCCAAATCCCCAAGCACCTATACTCAGGTTGTCTTTTCCGCTTTTACGTCTTTGAATTCTCACCATTCCAGTCATTCATGGAGTTTTCCACCGAAGCACCATCTCCAGAGGCTGCAGCGGAAATGGTCAAGGATAAGGTAAGAGAATTTATACCCTCCGCCCTCTTGGCACAAATGTCAGAGAGCACAAAGGCCTGGCCCAGGAGGATGCTGAGGGAGAGAGAAGGGTGACCCAGGGTGTAGTGATGGCAGTGCGGCTGAATGAGAGCTGGGGGAGCTGTCCGAGGTGCCAGGACAGGGGCCCAGCTGGGAAAGTGCACGGGGAGATGAAGCCTGGAAAGAAAGCCATAGAATGGTGGCCCTCAGGAGGGAGGACCCGCACATAAAGTTTGCCTCACTGCCCCTTTTGGCTGGGTCAGTGGCATTCCATAATATTCGCAGTCACAATGTGTCACGAGAGGACCTGAGAGAGCACAGAGTCCAATCCTGGCGGTGGAGGGTTAAATGAAGGGGTTGAGTGATTATCCAGGGAAATATAGGCTAGGACTCTGAAGGTATTCCCAATGCCCTCCTCTTCCAGGAAGCCCCTCTGACCTGATTTCTCCCTCTTCTTCCCACCGGGATTACTTACTCAGGGACTGCCTTCCCCTCAAGCTGGTAAACTCCATAGGGCAGGCATGGTGTCTACTGGTTTAGCATATAACCCTGGTCCCTAAAGTAGGGGCTGACTCTGTGTATGTGTGTGGGTTTTGTGTATGTGCGTGTGAATGGGTATGAGTACGGTGCATGTATCATGAATTTTCATGTGTCCGTGCCCTGTCTCCTCTCTTGGAAAACACAGAGCAGCTCCCCCCGCCCCCAACCCCGCACTGTCCTCAGCAGAGCAGTTGCTCTGCATCTCTACATTTGATGACAATTTGTTGACTCCGAAAGAATTTACAACAAAGCAATGATAATCATACCTGCACTGGTCTAGCTCTATTTAATTCTAAATGCTTTTGCATGAGTGGAAATTAATTGTTCATTTTTGGCACATTACACATTTCAAAGCTCTCTTAAATGCACATTAGTCAGTATATAAATTAAGTGGGTAGGCATTTTCATCTCTTGTTGGGAAGTGGGAAGACAACACACTTAATAAAGAGGGGCTTTTGTCAGGTTCAGTTTGAAGAGGTCCTTCACTCCGCTTTCTAATGGGGCACAGGAGAAGGACCGAGTTGAGATAGCATTTAAGCACTGTCACCTACTGACCGGATCCCCGAACAAGCCTTATCAATTCTATCTCAGATTCCTCAACCATAAAAGCAACATAATAATACCTCATTCCTACAGCTGGTTGTGAAAATCAGAGAGGCAGCCTGGACTAGCCTAGCACAGAAGCCATCCAGTAAATGTCAGTTCTCTTCTTGGCTGAGGAAGGCTTCCTGGAAGAGCCAAGATTTAAAACTCTTCTGAACCATGGCAGGGGATCCAGACATCGGCCTCATGCTCATCCCCTGGTTTCTGGAGTCCTTCTCCCTTATTTTCTACTCTTGGGGGAAATTCAACAACACCAAGACCACCTCCTTGCCATCTTTCTGCAGCACACAGGCTTACTTCCGCTCTGCCTCACCCCATTTCTCCCATTTAAAACTCTTGGGAAAAAATATCACTCCATCTGTCTCTATGTATGTTTGTTTTTCCAAAACACCTCTTGTGAAATGCAAAGTTTTAATAACAGGGAAATGATCATCTGGTGGATTCCAGAGCTGTAAAAGCTAGGTGGGAAGCTGCACAGACACCAAAATACCCAGGCCCATTTGACTCTTACAGTGAGGAAATGAAATATTTAATAGGCAAAAAAATTCAGGAAATGTAAACTAGGTTTCCCCTTCCCTTCCTTCTCTGGCATAAATTAAACAACTTTTACACACCACGTAATCTTCAGTAGAGGAAGCTAATGATGTCCCCAGAGCCCTCTTCATCTGATCAGATTTTCTTGTCAGTGTCAGGCTGCCAATTAAGGCAAAGCTCTCCCATCCCACAAACTTCCCGAGCCACCAGAAAGGTTAATTGAATCATGTATAGGTGACACTCTTGTGGACAGGAGGCTTTAGAATTCCTTTCAGTCACTAGGTCGGTTGGGAGAACGAATGAAATAGTGTGATTGTTGTGCAGCCAAAGCGGAGGTCCCTGGTAGAGAACTGACCAGCGCCCATCTTCCTGCCCCAGCCCTCATGCCCCTTGTGGTCAGCTTTTTCCTGCCAGCTTTTTCAAGTTCTCAGGAGCCTCTTCCATTTCTGCTCCTCTCTCTGTAATGTCATTGGCTGAGAAAGACAGAAGCCGTTTGAGGCAGGTCCATCCTGGGGACTGGGTCTGACCTAGATGGCCAGCTGTAGCTTGGCCCCCAAAGCAAGCCGTCAACAAAAGTCCTGCCACTTCCAATGCACTTGCTTAAAATGAACATCATACCACTCGGAGTCATCTCTAAGAGAATCTATCTGTGTGATTGTGAACCTCTTTCAGGCTAGCAATTGTGACCCAGACACAGAATAAACTGCAGTTTTCAGGATCTGCTAAATGAGTAACTAGCACATAGACTCTTGCACTGTTGGAGCTGGAAAGGTCTCTAGATATCCTTTCCCTTGGTCTTCTTAGATGACAGATGAAGATCCTGGGGTCAGAGAGGAAGTATGGCTTTCCTGAGTGCACAGGGATGTGAAGTAGAAGAAACTTGTAAATCCTGGTCCCCTGAATGAGGGAAATCTTGCGGACAAGACTGGAATTGTCTGAGCCTGCTTGTGAACGTGCCTTATGCTCGGCCACCTCAGGGGACACCTAATACATGTACTGAATGTGCTAAGAAGAACTTTATGAATTCATTAAATCAGTTCCTAAGGCCTCTACTCAGTGGTATCTGTAGTCCCCAGTAATGTCTTGTAAAACTATTTGGTTTTTTGGGTTTTGTTCAGATTGCTGTTTCCCACAATTCATCCAACTGGATAAAACCTAGTGGTTAACAGAACTGATTTCTTTTAATTTAGATAAGCCTTAAATTATGACTGCTTTCAAGAAGACAGTTTACAGTAGATTTTTCTGGAGTGTGTGCCGGGAAAATTGTGAGAGAGAGATTCAATATGGAGGCTACATTATAGGCACAAAGTTACAGATCTCAGTGATGGATGGTCCTTAGAGGCCACCTTAGCCACCTAACACACAGCACATTCCTGGGCCTCAATGGATAACTGGTGAATGCATGCAAACAAAAATGGATGGATGGATAGATACATGGGTGGATGGATGGATAAACGAATGGATGTCTGAATTTCCCAACCCCCACCCTCCAAGGGCCAAAGTGTGAGATCCTTTACACTTTACACGTCAGGGTGGTCTGAGACTAACACCTGGTGAGGTGGTCTTTACAGCTTCGGTAAGCTCTGTTAGAAACTTCATCCTTCTGTTAAGCCCAACTCTGTCAATGGCTTACAATGTCGGAGGTACCATTTCTGTTCTGAAGGACAACACAGAGTGAATATATCCCTCTTCCTTAGAACATCTCTTTGGTTATTTTAAAAAAGAGTTGCCAGATATACCCAAATTTTCTCTTCTCTAAGTTAAATAGTCTAATTCCTTCAACCATTCATCTAATGACATATCTACCTCATGAGATGTCTGAAGTATTAAATTAGGTGTCTACTAAGTGCTTAGTACATAGGAAGTGCTCAGCAAAAAAAAAAAAAAAAAAAGATATTATCATGATTGTTACAAAGCCTCTGATCCCAAACTGCCCCAGTATTATAAAGGAAGGTCAGTCCCTCCAGTACTTTACATGAGGTTTAGTTACTCAATAGGACAATACAAAGCATAAAGACCACAGCCAGGCACAAGCATTGTGTCAAGGGCTGAGAGCACTCCCGCTTGGATCAGGACAAGATTATTCATAGGGAGGAGGGACAGGAGCCCATGGAATTCGCACTCTGATATCCTGTCTTGGCTGAGTCACAGCTACGAGCAGCAAGTTTTAATAAGGTTGGTTAGTAAACTCTGCAGGCTCTTAGCAAGTCCATTCTAAGTGGGAAGCTCAGCCACAATGATTTTGCCAGTGTCCCAGTCCCATAATGGTTAGTCTTCTCTGGGCTTGCTTTTGTTTGTCATTCTTCCTTTCAAAAGAACCAGCCTAGGATGTGCAAAGCTTCCCACATGGCCCAATCTGGTCCCTTTGGCAGAAATCATGAGCTCTTCACCAACATCCAGTCTCCCTGTCTTCCATTCAAGTTCATGGCTGACTCCATTTCACAGTCTTCTTTGCAGTTAGGTATGGCCATGTGGGAGTTTTATCCAATGAAATATGAGAGGAGGTTGATGTATTAAAAACTTCTAAGTTTTTAAGAGAGAAAATATCATTCCTCTCCTCCATACCTTCTGTCCCCTGCTATCAGCTGCTATGGATGGTAACCCAAGGTCTTAGGATTGACAGAATCTCAAGAGGGAAGGAGCCTGGATCCATGAGTCACCATGTGGAGGAGAGCTGCCTAGTGGTCAATGACATCAAACTTGCACTGTTACTTAAGCCAGAATAAACGTCTATTGTACTTAATGCCTTGAAGTAGGTGCTGCCATCTCAAAACCCTTAAAATCTGGCATTGGCTTAGGGGGTCAGGGGAAGAGAAATAGAGAAAGAAACACTAGAGGCAGGAAAGAAGGAGATCCATGTTAAACAGCTGTGAAGTATATAACTGTCACATTCAGTAACTTATAAGCCAGACTTATAGAACCTGCAGTTCTAAGGGAAGAATTTGAAAAGGAGCCAGAAAGATGGGCTTCATATGTCTAAGTAGTAAAATAAAGATATGAGTTCTGCCATTTAAGAGCAGGGATGGAAGAGAATATAAAGAGCTCAGAAATTTGAGATTTCACATCATTGTAAAAGCCAGATCCTGGACCAGAAATAGCAAGAGACAGGCTTCTGCCTCCACTGAAGCCTGCTGTTGAGATGTCCTTAGTGAAGCCTCCAGTAACCTGTGAAAGGGAGTCATGGAAACAGGTCTAAGAACTCTGTCCAGTATAGACATTTGGTTGTGATTCCTTGCATGTGAAGTTGGATGGAATTAAATAGACTGGAAGTTTTTTTAAGGAAATTGTACTGTTAAAAAGGCCATTGACTATATGAATCTTATAATAAGGTCTCCAAACTTGCATGATGGAAAGAGGGCTGTGAAAGTTGGACAGCACCCAAGGGATGCACATATGTCCACACCCATTTTGGTTATGGTCATGGGGGATAATGGACAAGAAGGAACATCTTAGAAAGTGAAGTCCATGAAGTGAGAGATCAAGGAGAACACCGAACAAAGAAGAATAACCATGATCTGGTCAGGGAACTTCCTCATCCTTGCTACAGAGCAGGGACTGCTTGGGCAGGAGAATGCCATCCTCTCTCCCCTCTCTGAATGGAAATTTCTATTGTGTTCTGCTCATTACTATATATCGTGAGTGTGTGGCAGTGGGGAAGGGAGGTGACTTGTCACCAGCCCAAAAGAATCACATCGAGACATGTGGCAAGCGCTGTCCATCACCCAAAGGTGCTGGTCTTGAATCTGGATTCAGTAATTGGATGGGACTTTGGGTTGTTTCTCCAGGAGGGTTTGAGGGGGTGTTTATGTGTGGACAGAGGAATACCAAAGGATAAGTGGTGGCCAGAAAGGCAGACTACTACCCAGCCTGGCCTGCTCTGGTTAATACATGCCCACTCCCATTTGAACCTCTGTTCATTTGTAAATCTTCCTGGACAAGGATGCAAAACTCCCGATATGGCCTGACCAAGGTCCTGAACTTCCATTTCCACTACTGTGGAAATTCAGTGAAACTGCAGATGCTCACAAACTTTCCTTCCTCTAGTTGGAGATGATTTCTCCTTCTAGCCACAGAATTGGCAAAGCCACTCCCTCAGTTACTTCCATGTCTCCCCTGACGGACCTGGGACACAGGCATGTCCACATCTGTCCCAGTCACTTCCCCTTCCAGTGAATATGGGGTTCCAGTTGCTTCACATCCTCACCAACAGTTGACATTCTCAGTCTTTTTAATTTAATTTAATTTAATTTAATTTAATTTAATTTAATTTAATTTAGTCATCTAGTGAGTTTATAGTGGTATTTTATTATGGTTTAATTTGCATTTCTAATTTGCATTTGACTCTTTCGGAAAACCCACATCTATCTTAAAAGACAAGAAAACTCAAGATATTTGATGACTTGTGCCCAAATTCCCAAAGAAGATTCCGGTTATGTTGATCCAAGTCCACACAGTGGGAACATGCTTAAAGGCTTCTAGCAGCCAATTTGAACAACAACTTCCATTTGAACTGTCATATTTTGTATTAATTGCTTTTAGAACTTGATTCTGTTACTTCATAGCAGAATCTCTGGCAGGAGGGCCTGGTGATTAATAGCAGACACTGGGGTCAGTTGGCCTGAGTTCATGCCTCTCTTTGACCTCAGTTTCCTTATCTGTAGGGATTAAAGAGGTTAGTACATGTAAAGGACTTAGAAAATGCCTGCGTCTAAGGCACACATTAAATGCTCAATAAAAGTTAGTTTTCACTGTCTTTCTTTGGCAATTTGTTTGCATTAATATGTTTTCTCCCATTTTGCTCTTAACGGTTCTGAACGTTCCAGCTTTTTCCAGTCCTAGTGCTTAATGGAATTTGAGCAGGGGTCCCACAGCAATTCAATCCAGTGGATCAGGTATTCTGAGCCCACAGCATAGAGGGATGTCTAAACCATTCACCGCACAGAGATAGGTTAAGAAGGGCATTTGGAAAGAGAGGACAGGTGATTGCTTGCTGGTTCTAAGGACTTAAAAGGAGACTAACATGAATTTAGTACATGGAGTATTTACAGTGTGTAGCGTGACAGTATCATTAAGCCTCCAAATCAGGACACTTTCGAGGTTGAAAGGGGACCTTTCAATTAAGACAGCAGGTGTAAAAGTGTAAACCGAGGCTGTCCCAGATAATGTGTCATCTCCCTAAAAATATGCCAGGCACTGTACTAGTTCTTAAATATTTTATTTAATTACTGAACTGACCACATCCATGCAAGAGTAAATATCATTATTCTTATTTTGCATCTGGGAAAATCAGGTTTATGAGAGGTTAATTAATTTGCCCCTCAAATCACATCACAGTGGGTGAGCAAAAGAGCTGGGATTCAGACACAGGTCTCTGATTATGAGGCATCTGCTCTCACCACTGACCCTTCTGCCATTAAGCCCCCAGGACTTCTCCCCATGTGAATATCCTTTGCTTCTTTGCTTCCCTTTCTTTTTAAAAAAGTACTAATAAATTTTTTTCTGGCTTCAAAAAGTTATGGGGATCATGAAGGACCATAGACCATCACCCTGCTTGGAAATAAAACATGAAAAATCCATTTGCAGCTCCTTGTGTAGCGCTTTTAAATCCCATCTGCCTCTCTCCCTCAAAGAAGCAGGGAACCATCCTAAGCGTGGCACTATAAATCGCATGTAAATCTTTATACTATTAATGCATGTGCCCACAAAGGCACACTGTTTTTTCAGGTTTTAAATTCGTATAAATGATGATACACTGTACCTAGTCTTGTGCAACTTTCTTCCCTCACTCAGCAGTGGTGAAGCGCTGGCCTGTCTGTGTTTAGTGCCATGAAGAATCCCACTAAGTGAATATACAACGGTTTGTTAATTTCCCTCTTGATGGATAATTACAGGACTTCCGATTGTTCACTATGACCAACAGGGGTCCTGAGAAGCTCCTTGTACCTTTGCCTCGAGGTACAATCTGCAGTAGGTTCTGTAGAGTGTAGGCCTAGGAGTGGGGTTGTTGGACATAAGTGTTTGCACATCTTCAGCTGTACTAGATGTTACCAGATTGCTCTCCAGACTGGTGCTGGCAGCTTGCCCTCTCCCTAGCTGTGTATCGCGAGTTAGACTTGCTTCAGATCCTCACCATTGTTGTGACGAGACTTCTTTCTGTAACAATATATTGGCTAATATTTTCAAATTGTATCATAATGTAGTTTTAACTTTCATTCCCAGCACTTCTCTGATTACTCTGGTGGAGAGAAATTGACCTTCTTTTTGCAGGCTTATGGCTGTTTGGGTTCCCTCCTCTAGGTAGTAGCAATGCTCCCCCTTTATCTCACCACTCCTTCACTGTCCTGAGCTGGTCTTCTCCTAAGAAGGCTGCCTTTGCAAGAAAAATTCATTACTCTTCCTCACCATGCCACTTGCGGCTTAAGGGTTAAGTGACAATCACTCTGGAGAAAGTTTCAAGAGATGATATAAATAACAAAGAGAGGGATACTGACGAATGTCCTACAATCTTACAGAATTTTTACTTTCAAGATCTGTACTTCTGGAGACGTTTTCCCATTCTGAGGTCTCTGGACCAAGACTATGAATATATACGTATAAGGTCCTAAAGTTCTCTAGGAGAAAAGTGTAAATTTATGTCTTCATTTTGCTCACAGTCTTAAAATTATATTAATAAAAGCATTTGCAGGGCCATTTTGCTTTTTCAGTATTGCATTGTGAATAGAGTGCCTGTATTTCTGATTTTGCAAAAGTCTTGGTACCAACCAAGACCGCTGAAGAGAGGTAGACCTAAAAGACTCATCAGTTACGGGAGTAAGACTCTAATAATAGACACTCACGTAACAGTGGCTTTTTAAAAAGACATTTATTGTCTTATGTCAAGCCAGGAAATGGGTGGTCCAGGGCTGGTTCAGAGACTCAAGGATGTCATCAAGGGTCCAGGTTCTTTCTCTCCTTCTGCTCGGTTGTCTGATGCGTACTGGCTTTCCAAACCCAGTACTGTTGCCTCATAGTCTCAGAAGAACTGCTTCAAGCCCCAGGCATCTCCTCTTCATATAACCAAATTAAGGGACAAGAGGCCAGGGTGGGCAGTAAGAGAGTTCGTCAGGAGGAAAAGAGAACCATCTTCCCTCAGAGTCCTCCAACAGTCTTTTCTTTATATTCAGACTGGGTGCGAGGCCACTTCTCACCGCCAGGGAAGCAGGGGCAGCAAATATTTAGCATCTTTAGCCTCTGTGGTAAATGGCAAATTCTGCCAGTTTAATAGAAAGAGAGGAGGCTGGCTTCGGGGTAAGTAAATTTGTGCCACGTTAAAGCTACATGCTGTCAACACATACTATGAAAGGGAACAGTTTTGTAGTGTAATCAATAGAGAAAACTTTGAAAGAGATTCAACCATCGTCTGGGGCATATTGCCATAGACAAACCCAACTCAAAACACTGTGCACACGTTTAGGTAAGCAAGCATTTTCTCTTCTTTCCCTGTTCTCCTCTCAACTCTCCCCCTACACAGACCCACCCTTTGTAGCATATAAAACTTGGTCCAAGTTTGTGACTCAATTATTTTAAAGAAATACATTGTTACTGCTTCCTTCCTCCTATTTTTCCTGAGGCTCCTCAGCTTAATCCCCTGGATTCTTTGTCCCTAGTTCTTTATTGAACACACACATGAACTTTCTTCCAGCAAACCTGGCTCTCACCAGACTTTCAATTGCTCTTAAGGTATTTCTTCCTGAGAATTTCATAAATGGTCCCTCCCAGAGTGACTGCCCGTCATTACAGGAATAGGATTGCGCAGAAGAAAGGGCATAAACTTTGGAGTCAGAAAGAATTGTGTCAAAATTCTGGCTCCAATATTACAGACATAAATAGAATAACAAGGAGATATTAAGAGTAACTTGATGCCCCAGAATTCAACAACTTAGATAAAATTGACGTGTTATTTGAAAGACGCAAATGATAAAAACTTCCTGAAGAAGAAATAGGAAATCTAAAAATGCCTGTATCTATTAAAGAGATTAAATTAGTAATAAAATAATGATGATGATGATAAAACTTTCTCACAAAGAAAATGTCGGGAAGAAATAATGCCAATCCGCCATAAACTCTTTCAGAAAATAAGAAAGAAAGAATATTTTTCAAATCATTTTATGAAGACATAATTACCCTGACAGCAAAACCAAAGACATTACAAGAAAAGCATACTGCGGGCTGTCCCTCATGCATCTCTCATAGTAAAATTTCAGCTATAACAAGAAGTGTGGAAGATATTTTAAGATAGGAACTCTTGGCCAGTACTCCTCAAAAGGGCCATTTCTCCTAACTCCACCAAGCTAACCCTAAATCTGGAATTTACATTATACAATCTTATATTTTAAAGCAACTTGATTTATTTGATTCCCAAAGCCATCTTTGGAAGTAGTTAGATCATGTATAAGACTCTTTAGAGTGCAGAGAAGTAAAGAGGCTTGCCCAAGTTCGCACAGCTCAACCAAGCCTAAAATCCGGTGATGGAAGGTAGCCAGATGTATCATCCAGAGAAAGGCAGGGAGGAGGATGGGGAGGGGGTTCTGTTTTTGCAGAACATCAGAGGAATTACTCTGTTTAAACACTTCACCTTTGAAATAAAGTGGCATGTCAAGGTCACAAAGAAAATTAGTGGCAGAATAAGACATTCCCTGAATCTCAGTCTGGGATGCTCGGTCTGCATCCCCTGCCTCCCTCTCTCCTTTGGAAATGGTGATAGACGTAGTATTTGCTCTTGACCTTCAGCAAGGCTGAAGCAGCACAAGATGCTCACCTCCCACGTATTTTTTTCCTTGCCTTTTCTGGCAAGTGTGGTCCTGTCTCCCCTCCACACTCCTGCCAGGACAAACAGCTAGAAAAGGTGAAGGTCAGTGGCCTGCCGGCCCAGCTGTTCTGGCCGGGGACCATGCCCTACTCCTGGCTGCCAGGGAGCAGGAGAGACAGAGTAATTAATTTCTATGCATATCATTGCCAGGATCACTTACTGATCCGAGGAGGGAGATTAGAGATGTCACCCTGTAAATTGAGTCAGAGCCTTCACCTCGGTGCCTGGCTGGCAGTTTTACACAGTGCTTGACACGGTAACAAACGCAGGGTACTAAAGGCAGCAACTCCCCTGGGTGATGGACGGGGGGAATTGGCCCAATAAATTGTTCCCTGTAAAAAGCCATGTTTCCCTCATTAAAAGGCAGTGAATTCTCTATTGCTTTTCATTAGCTCCGGCCTTGCTAGACATGAGGTGTAATTGACAGTGTGGTTACAGGAGGTGGGCCCCGAGGTGAGGAAGACAAAGAAGCTGAAAGAGATTCTTATTTATTAAGGTAGAGGTGACAGGCGGCGGCTTAATAAGTTTTTGGCGTAGGGGCGAGGAGCTGGGAGGGTGGTGGGGTCCTCTGAGGGTTGCTCCAAGGGCATTACACCCAGGAGAGCAAAGAGCTGGCCGGACTCAGGGGAAAAGACGGGGCTCCCCACCCAGAGCAGAGGCACACCCGGAGCAGCAGGAGCCATGAGCCCCGGCCCAGGATCTGGTCCTGGGTTTGTCACTGGCTAGACCACTCGGTATCGTGGAAAAGTTACTACGTCTTTCCGGGTTTCAGCGTCTCTATCTGAAAAATGGGTCAGATGGGATCAAGTGAGAGTTCGTCTCTGGGAAAGCACTCGGTGGGAAAGTTGCAAATACTGCAGACATGCTTCTAATTCCTAGAACTGTCTCCTCTTAGCAGAAGCATGCACCTAAGAATTTTTCTTTTCTTCCATGGATTATGATTCGTTCCTTTACGACTCATTGTGATGCTCACGTCGTCCCAGATTTGGCTCCTAGGAGCCTTCAGACTGGTTCCTGCCTCTTCTTGCACGCCTCCTTCATTCTCGGAGCCCTTCCTTGCCTTTCTGGCACAACCGGATGATGCTCCAGGCTCATCTCATACATCTCCTACTTTCCATAGCCCAGCCCAGATTCCCTTTAGTGGAACGAAGAGCAAAACAAATTGAATAGGAGCTGTTCCTTCCCATTGAAAAGACCACCTACATAGTACTTACTCTAATACACGTCAAGGACATTAGAGGGCTGAAGGCAAAGTCATGAAGGATTTTTGGCAGAGGGAGCTGTGGGTGGGTTGTGAGCCCTATGTCTGGTAGGAGAGGCAGGGGGTGGCCTCCCCTTCACCTCCAGTCTAGTGAGAAGGGCTCTAGGGAGGATGCCTGGAGAGCAGGCTGGGTCCCCAGGAGTTGGGGGACCCCAGGTCACAGTGTGTGACCCAGGCCCATGGGATCTCAAAACAAGAGGTTCTGGCTCATGACCTGGGATAGCAGAGTTGAGAAGGCCCCCGGCTGCATGGGGGCCCTCTGGGGCATGGCGAGCCCAGTGGGGAGCTGGACTCTGGAGACCTGGTGCCATGGGGAAAGTGTACATGGGCCACCTGACCACCAAGGCAAATTCATCACCTCTCACGGGAAACAATGTCAAGGGTTCTCTGTGGGAACCTTCACAGCGACCCTGAGAAGAATAATCAGTTCAGAACTTTGGCCAGCTCAGAGAAGGTCAGTATGAGACATCAGTTTCCAGGTGGGAGAAATCAAAATCGGGTTATGTAAGACCTTCCCCTCCCTCTCCAACCTTTTAGGGATCAGCCCGTGCCTCTGGGGCCAGGGTGGGAGGCAGGGAGGAGAAATGGAAAAGCAGCTGATTACAACCCAGCCACCACCAGCCCTGCCAATCCAGGCTGCCGGAGAAACCTGGGCTAGAGGAGGGGCAAAGATTTGGAGTATTTAAATATTATTTTACCAGACATTTTAACTCCAAATATGAGATTATTCTTCTGGCTGGGTGGGACCTAAAGACCATTTATTACCTGAGAGCCAGCAGATAAACTCTGGGGCCTCCAAGATTTCATCCAGGGACAGCTGAGGCTTGATCCCCAGGGAGCGGGTTTGTGCCTGTACTGGGATGAAAGTGGAGTGGAGAATATAGTTCTTCCCTAGCTGAGCCCTAGTGAGTTAGTTCCTGGGGTTACTGTGACAAATACCGCAGGCTGGGCTTTTTTTATAAACAACAGAAATGTGTTCTTTCGCAGTTCTGGAGGCTGGAGGTCCAGAGTTAAGGTGTCGGCAGGGCAGTGGTCCCCCAGAAATGGGGAAGGATTTTATTAGGGAAAGATCTGTCCTGGGCCTCTCTCCAAGCTTCTGGCAGCCTCAGGCACTCCTGGGCTTGTGGGCGGCCATGTCTCCTTAGGTCTCTTCCCATCATCTTCCCTCTGTGTGTCTGTCTCTATAACCAAATTCTTCCTTTTTTATAAGGATGCCTGTTGTGTTCGATGAGGGTCTACCCTAATGTCCTCAGTTTAGCTTGATCACCTGCCAGAGACCGTATTCCTAAATAAGGTCACATACACAGGTTAGGACTTGAGCATCTTTTTAGGGGACACAATTCATCTCATAACACCTAGCATGCCTGCTCATTCGACAGTTCCTTCCTTCCTGATTGCCCATAGGTGGCAGATGCTGCACTGAGCAATGGGAATGTTAAATGCACAACCGAAAGAGACCCACGGTTGTGGGGAACACAGGAGAGTTGCGACAACATTGGCAGAGTGGACCTCTCCTGCACCTGGGAGGGGACATCTTTCTAGAGGAAGAGACTTTTAGGTTGAGTCTTGAATTTCAAGTTGACAGTAGCTTGGCAAAGACCTAGGGTAGGTGGGACAGGCTGTGGGAAGGGTTAGGGCCCAAGACCAAGAGAGTTCTTGGGATTCAGGACTTTCAGGACCAAAATCAGGAAAGCCCTAAGCAAACCAAGAAGAGTTGGCCACCCTAGAAAGGGGAGACCCCTGACCCCACAAGCAGAGAGAGTCAATCAGACAGAGTGAAATCGAAGGTGAGATGCCATAAAGCTTGTGTGAAGGCTCTCTGTGTGCTGTGGGCTGCAGTGTATTGGGAAGACTTGGAGCGTGGGGGGAGCTTAAGCTGGACCTTTGACGATGGGAGGACTGGATCGGGGGATAGAGGCTCTTCAAGTGGAAGAAGCAGGGAGCCATATACGGAAGAGAGAGTTGCAACTGAAGGGACTTCAGATGGAAGAAGAGATACGATTCCTGCCCCTAGAGCTTAGAATCTGGTGGAAGGAAGACAGAATCATGCCCGTGTGCAGATATACTGTTAGGAAGGCCAGTGGTCAGGCCAGGCCAGTCAGCAGGGGCCCTGGGAAGCCCGGCGTCCACAGGGAAGTGCTGGAAATGGTGGGCCACCGGGGAGAGTGGTCTGAACCCTCCCAGACTCCTCCCAGGGAAAGCTCTGCTCTGCTCCTGTAAAACACTAGAAGCCAAGCTCTGGGATGTAAGGAAGGTGGGATCTCAAGGGCTAAGAAGCTCTCAACACTGAGGAAGTCCTTTTGCTTCCCTTCCTCCCTGTTGACTTCATACGTCCTTCCTCCCACCCATCCAATAATCACTAAGTGCCCATTCCACTCCAGGCCACATGTTGGAGGCACAACAGTGGCTGAAAAGAGAAATGGCCTCTGTGTTCATGGAACCCAGTGTTCAGAGAGAAGACAGGCATTAATTAAACACCCAGATGATTAGAGATGAGGTCACAGCTAGGATCAGTGCTATGAAAACGGGGGCCAAGGGTCCAGTGAGTGTAGGGACAGGGCTTAAGACTTGATCTGGAAAGCCAGGCAGCAGGGGCTGGGTCTGCCTGTTTACCTGGCTCCCCCAGGATGGCAAAGAGAAGGCTCTCAATCCATGAGAAAGATCAAAAACTGAACCTGAGGCCTGGTGAGGAGTTGGGAGAAGGTACAGGATGGTAATAGCCCAGGTCTTGCCTGTTCAGGAAAAGAATTTGAGCAGGCCCAACTTAGGGACTCTTGAGACAGAATACGCCATAATCTCCTCATCAGTTTGACCCGCTCCCTACTTGGCTGCCCAGAAACCAAGAAATTGGATTAAAGGCCTTCTCCCCATAGTAAAGGGCATGGTTCTCTCTGCCAGCATTCCTCCCAGGGTGTTTTATTTTCCTCTTTTCCTTCCTCTTTCCCCGACTCGGGGATGCTCCAGGAGGATCAGCCCAGACGCCTGGCACTCCACGCCTTGTTGTCCTCAGAAGAAATACTGGCAAAATGGGAGCCTTAAAATTAAATAGCATGGAGTGTCCAATAATTAATTTGATTTGATACCCATTAGTTTATTTAATACAACTTGAAAACTACATTAAGAAGGCGAAACTGCGCAGCGTAGCATGAAAATGAGCTGGAAGCTTTCCAAGTGGAGGCCAGGAATTAGCAAATTGGTCAGATGTGCATGATGGCTCCAAATAAGACGTAAGCAAGGAGCCACGCGTTCTGCTGGCTTCAGCAAGCAACACTACGCAAAAGTGTTCGATTTCTTGATCTCCCGGCTGTAGAATGGCTTGGGGTCACCTAACCAGCCAGAGTGGAGTCAGTTTCAGCTGTAGGTCTCCAAGGAGAATGTGCTGGGCATCCCTGAATCATAGGCAGGGGCAGGATCGGTGCTGCCCTCCCCTGAGATAGTTCATCTTAAGTGTCAGCTTGGCTGGGCCAGGGGTGCCCAGATATCTGGTTAAACATTATTCTGGTTGTGTCTGTGAGAGTGTTTCCAGGAGAGGTTGGCATTTGAGATCAGCAGACTCAGTAAAGTGGCCTGCCCTCCCTAATGTGGGCAGGATTCATCCAATCTGTTGAGGGCCTGAATAGAACAAAGAGGTGGCAGAAGGAGGGATTCACTGTGGCTCTGTCTGACCTAGCTGGGACAACAGCTTCCTCCTGCTCTTGGCCCTCCTGGTTCTCAGACCACTGGCTCTTTGACTCTCCAGACTCCACCACTGGCTTTCCTGGGTCTCCAGCTTGCAGAAGGCAGACCACGAGAATTCTTAGCCTCCAGAATCACCAGCCAATTTCTTGTAATAAATCTCTTTCAATTGGTTAGGTGTCTCTGGAGAACCCTGACCAATGCATGCCCATTCAGATACCATTTGCTCCAGATTGTTCATTACTATCTGGAAGCAGGGACTTAAAAAGCCCCTCTGGGCCTGGTCTCTGCCCCTCCAAAGGTAAACTGGGAGCTCTGGACGCGAGGCAGAGCCACCTCAGTTAGCAAGGGCTGGTGCCTGAACCTTGGTGCTTATGTCTTAGTACCTGACCCATTGTCTGCTTCTCTCTTGGCTGTTTGGTTTATGTGGCTTCCCTGGATCTGACCATCCTTTGAGCTTACCGACCACCCCCTCTCCTGAACCCTAAACATAGCCTTTGCCTACCAGTCCCTTGCCTCCAGGATTTCAGGGAGCTTGACCACCAACCCAGGTCTTAACTCCTCCTACCCAGACTTTTTCTGATGTCCAATCACCATCCTTGATCCTTGATGCCCACTCCACCTTCTTGGCCCTCCGTGGGTGTTAGTACCTGGCTTGGCTGCATGGAATCTGACTCAGCGCCTGCTCACCCAGTTCAAAGCCCTCAGTTCCACCTCTGCCCCCAGCCCCCAGCCCCCAGCCTCTCCTGGCTCCATTTCATCCTGTCTTAAGCTCATATTCTGACCTTTTGTTTTCCCCCATCTCTTTCTCTCCTGGCTCCTCAGCTGTTTTCACAACCCGCTGCCCCCTGGACCTGCTGTGGTCAGCGTCTGCCCAGAGCACTGACGTCTTCTTCAGCCTCTAGCTGGTCCACGTGACAACACGCCTCCATTTCTTGCCGCACTTAACCTTGAGCCAGGCTGTCCTTGGTCAGAAATGTACTAACGGAGGCGTCCAGATGCACTTGGCCCAGGTTAGCCTGGCCGCTGGTGTCTGGAAGACCTTGGGGTGCTGAACCACACCTTCTCCCAAGGCAGAGTCCCAGTTTGTACCTTAGTTTGGGTAACTGGGTCCCTTCTGTTTTCCTGGTCCTAATAATTGGCCAGAACCTTAGCGTTTCTTGTCCTTGGGTCCTGCCCCAGTCCTATCAGCCCCACTCTGGGGCCTGGACCCAGCTACGCATTCAGGGCGCTGACATTTGCCAACAGGGCTTCCTGTCAGTGCTGCCGCTCCGTCTCCTGCTGCTCAGCTCCCAGGTAAAGCAGCTCCAACATCCCGTCCCCTCCTGGGCTGCCTTGGTGCAGAACAGCCTATGGCTCTTCCATATGTGCTCTCTTTTGTTTGTTTGTTTGGAGGAGGGGAGAAAGTAATTCAGTTTATCTATTTATTTTTTAGTGGAGGTCCTGGGGATTGAACCCAGGACCTCGTGTATGCTAAGCATGCGCTCTACCACTGAGCTGTACCCTCCTCCCGCCATATGTGCTTGGATGTTGTCTTCTTCCCGCTGGCTGCAACTGATGTTGTTTCTCAACCCCAAGTTCCTCCCCGGTGTGGGGAGGGTGGCACGCCTCAATGTCCCCAAGCTCCACTCAGTCTAGACTACCAACTGGGTAGTAATATCTAGTCAGTCTTTTCTAAAAACTAATTTCTATGTCATCAATGAATAAGGCCCTAGTGTTGAACTAACCCGATGGAAAATGTCATAGCAAACGCTTGGTCAGTTGACTTTTCCACCTGTGCTACGGAGAGCAATAGAAGCCCGTCTACTATCAAAGGCTAGATCATGTGCTAAGGACTCTGATGGCAAAAGAGTTAAGAGAAGGAAGGGAGAAGTCAGTGAGGGCTGGATCAGACAGGCGCTGTATTAGAGATCTTTAGGGCTTAGCGAACCGTCTCTACAGTTAGAGACGGGGGACTTAGTTCATATTTTTTCACACTTAAAATAAGACTAACAATATTGACTCATACAAGGATGTGAAACTGAAGGAATTTTCATATGAATTTATTTTTTTATCAATACATCAATCATTTAAACATTTATGGAGTACCTTCTATGTCTCAAGAAAGGTATTGGGCACTGGGGAGCTAAAGATGCATAAGACACAGTTGCTCAAAGAACTCACCATCTAGAGGGGAAGATAAATACTTAAACAGAGAGTAAGTATTTGTAGTCATTGTTAGGATAGAGATTTGCTAAGTGGACTATGGGAGCAACAGTAGCTGGGAAGTGGGAGGGGGGAGAAGATATGAGACGGGAACACTTCCTGGAGGTGGGTACGATGAGTCAAAAGAATGCAGGTGGCTTAGTAAGACAAAAGGGGACGGAAGAGCTTTCCAGACAGAAGGAGCAGCGTGAACAAAAGGCAGGTTGTAGAGGATCAATTTGGGAAGCGTACTGTGTGTGTGTGTGTGTGTGTGTGTGTGTGTGTGTGTGTGTGTGTTCAGGGACATGGGAGAATTAGAAACTGATCAGAGTTCTTAGAGCACAAGGTTAAAGGCATAAAATAATGTGAGCTCAGCCTGGAGATCTGTAGAGGCCTAAATCCCATGTTAAGGAGCTGGAATTTATTATCCACTGGCAGAAATGGGAACTCACTCAATATTTTAAGCAGAGGAGCGGGATGGTCAGCTAGGGCATCAGAAGGTTCGTGAGACTAGAGGACAGAGGGCTAGAATGGAGGAGAGCACGCCATGAAGCAGGATGACTAGTGCAAGGGCTTAGTCAGCAGGGATCCAAATGAGGGGTCGCGAGGCCCTGAGGGCCTGGTTAGAGGTCAGACTATAACATGGAAAGGCAAAAGGATGGGAAATTCAGGGAGGAGCTCAGGAGCCATTTGGGACACGGTAACAAAATTAACTTCACTGGAATTGGAGTACCAGAGCAGAGAAAAATCTTTAAAGCAGTAGGAGAAAAAGAGATATATTACCTACAAAGAGCAAGAATAAGAGTTACAACCAACTTAGAGCCAACTCCTTGACAGATATCACGGAAGCCAGAAGACAGGGAATAATACAGCCAAAGTCCTAAAGAAAACACCTGCCAACATGAAATTCTTACAAGGAATACATCCTTCAGAAGCAAAGATGAAAGTCTTTCTGCTTCCTGATGGGATACAGTAGCTTAAGGCAGACAGGCATTCCTGCCAAGAGCAAGTAAAAGGCCAGATAAATAGAGAAGTCATTCATCTCGGGGCATCAGTGATCTGCTTGGGGAGATGAGAACCTGGAGGGGTTAAGATTCTGGCTAGGAAGGAAGCAGAGAAGTGAGCTGACTTCTGCAGCCAGCAGGGGTCTGAGAATAGGGCTTTGCACCAGTGAAAGGCTGCTGGCGGGGACCAGAGAAACCAGCAGAGATTTTGGTGGAAATCTGAGGGCTCCTGATCACATGACCTATTTTTCTTTCAGGTAAATCCCTCCACGGAAGCCCCTGCTGCACTGGCTCTGCAGGACCGATGGCGGGAGGCCTGGGCTTCCTTGTCCTCTTTGGGATGCCCCCGCCCAGGTAAGGGTGGGGCTGGATTCTGCCCTCTGTCCTGGCCAGCTTTGCCAGGAGGGCGGAATTAGTCCTGGAAAGCCCTAGAGGTAGCAGAGCTGTTCTGGTTGAATGAGAGAGTGAGGGTTGAGGCCAAGATTGGGGGGCCAGGAGAGTTGAGTGAGGAAACGGGCCCCAGCTGGGCCACGTCTTGGAGACAATGATTAAGGGAAATCCAGAGATCTGAAACCCTCCCTCTTATCCCCAGACTGCACTCTTCTTGGCTTTCCTCACAGACATGCCGGTTTCCATTCTGTTCCTTTGCTTGCCATTCTGTTCTTCTTACCTGGACTATCCTTCCAAACCACTCCACCCCTCCCTAGTTACCCATCATTTCTCCCAGGAGCCCTGCTGTCACCATGAAGCCATCTGCATCCCACCCAGACCCCTCCCTCCTCAACACCCTCAGGCCACTTAACATTGGCCACAAGTATGGTTGCCATGCATATCTTCCATGGACAGCTCCCAACTACTCTCTAGGCTTAGGTCCTTTGTGGACCAGAACCTCACAGGCTACCTCACTTTTTTCTACCAAGTATGGAAGGCTGGATTATGGCCCCCCCAAAATATCCAGTCCTAACCCCTAGAATTGCTAATATTACCCTATATGCACAAAATGCACTTTGTAGATGTGATTAGGGGTGATTACCTCAAAGAGGGTGAAAACGGAATTATCACAAATTTAGGGGCTTCAAACAACACAAATCTATCACCTTTCATTTCTGTCCAAAGGTCAACATGGGTTTCCCTGGGTGAGATCTAGGTCTCGCAGGGCCAAGTTCCTTCTGGAGGGTCTGTGGGAGAATCCGTCTCTCTGCCTTTCCCAGCTTCCTTTCCTGGCTTCTAAAGGCCACTGGCTTTGCTCGTGGCCCCAGTACTCAAAGCCAGCAATGTTGGGCTGAGTCCTTCTCACGCTGCCATCTCTCTGATTCTCCCATCTGCCTCCCTCTTCCACTTTTAAGGATCCCTATAATTACATTGGACCCAAAGGGATAATATGGGATAATCTCCCTATTTTCAGGTCCAGTGATTGGCAATCTTAATACTCCTTTGCTACGGAAGGTAACTTCACAGGTTCTGGGAACAGGGCTCAGGGTAGGGGGGTGGTTTATTCTGCCTACCATAGAAGGAGACTGTAAGGAGGGCATTCCAGGTGTGATGAAAAAGTATAAGCCAGTAACTGGAAGAAGAAGTGCATCCTCTAGGTTTAAGGGACAGTGAGGGGACTCATGGGCAAAGAAACTAGGGTTCCAGAAGGAGAATTGTGAAGAATAAGACTAAAAAGATAACTTGGAGCCAGATGGTGGGTGAAAGGTTTTAAATGCCAGGATGGCAAAGAGCTTTGCTGTATGAACAAGAGGGAGCAGGGGGTGCCTTGATGGGAGGGTGGGTTAGCAGTGACCACGCTGTTGGTAAAAGGGAAGAGCACAGAGAGCCTTTCGGCATTCATTTCTATGACTTTATTTCCATCATGGCCCTGGGAAGTGAAAAGAAGGAGTAACCCTGGGCATCATATGGAAGAGACGCGGGATTAATATGACTCAAACAGTGGGACACCGAAAACAGACAGAAGGTAGGAAGGGAGAGAGTGGAGAACGGGGCAGAGTTTAACCCATTCATAACCTGCCCCCACCTTTTAATTCCCATTGAATAGGCCTGATTCTGTTTTGATAGAAAACCGGCCCAGAGCATGGTTCAGAAGGCTATAGAATTGAGAGCTATTAAATACTAAAAAGACAAGGTGAGAAACAATTTGCAAAATCTCCTCTTTTTATAGACTGCAGCGATTGAGAAAAATTGAGTAAATTCCCCAGCTGCCTTGACTGCAGTCTGTTTCAAGATTCCATCAATTTTTTACGGTACAATCAATATTTATGAATCCCCAAAGAAATGTCTCAAAGAGAAACCCAGCACAACATTTTCTCAGTGGTTTGCAGAGATGTAACAGGGGGACCTAAATAACTTTTAAAATAATCTCAATGACAATCAAAGACTCTTCCATAGCCAATATGGTTTAATGTCGGTGTTTATATTAGCGCTGCTCTGCCCAGGGTGCAGACAGGGGAGGGAAGGTACTTGGAGTTTAATCTGTCCAAAAGATGACACTTGGCTATAATAAGTACACTGTAATATGGTACTTAAAAATTCAAAGGAAGTGCTATATTAAAAAGTCCCTGGATTTTTTTTTTAATCCATTAAAATATCCTCCATTGGTTAAGCAATGGATTTTTTCAGTCAGCTGGAAAAAAAGATTTCTGGGAGAAAAAAAAAAACAGACAAACAAATCCACATTGCTTTAATGGCTACTTTAGGTTTAATATCTAAACTTATTTAAATAACTCTGAGCCCTCCTGCTGAGAAATATTGAAACTAATGGATTCCTTTGTGCGTAATCTCCATTTAAATGTAGAGTTTAATTTCCCTTTCGGCTAAACCTGTGTGAAACTAGTCTAGAAATGTCCCTCTTAAAAAAAAAAGAAAGCCCCATATAGAATATTTAGGGGGATTCCTTTATTTTATTTAAAATTGGTTTTGGGCATTAAAACTAAATAGCCAGCCAACAGTGAGCCCATGGACTGCCTGAGTTTATACCTGGGGCCCGAGGAGGTTGGGTGGGGGGGTTGGGGCGGAAGGAGGAGGGGAGTTGCTGATGCCCAAGGGCACGGATGCCCACAGGAGTGATGGGAGCACCTTGGCTTCACGCGGACCAAGCACCACCTGTGGGATATGCTTTTGGGGGCCCCATCGCTGTCCCCATCCTTCCTGTAATGATAACACCAGACAGCCCACTACTGGAGCGTCATCTCTGTGGCTTACGGCTTTGATTTCTATTCCATGCAAATTGCCCCAGCCAGGGCCACACTTCCCGCGTGGCCGAGGGCCATTTTGTGGTCATGAATATGCATAGAGTCCTATGAGGTCAGAATGCGAACCAGGACCTGGAAATTGATCAGCGCTGCCCTTTTATTCGGCAGGTAATAAAACCGAGGCTTGCACAGAGCTAAGTCACTGGTCAGTGTCAGGGCTGGAATGAGAGCCCAGGTGTCCTGATTGCCAGGCCACCAGGCTCCCTTTGCAAGGATATATTCCACATCAACAGACTCTTAATGCCTGTGTCTTGTACATCCAGATGTTAATTCATGTGCTTTTTCATCCTTGCCACATAATGGAGAATTTAAACAGCACATCTGAATATGCCAAAAATTGAGTGTATGGGTTAAAAATACAGGATGTTTCTTCTAACCACTCCTAACCGTATGGGCATGAGAATATTAGGGTCATCAAAGGATTCCTTGAGCTGTATTCTCTCAGTTGTGTAGACAAAAATCCAGGTTATAAAGATGCAATTGGTATATAACTCTTTTCCCGACACCCACTGCATAAAACCAGCCACACCTGGATCTGGTTACCCAATTATCAGCCTCTACACCGATCAGGAAATTCATGGGCAATGGTAGGTACTACTGTTTTAAAGCTGAGAGCGACAGTGAGATGAAGGTCTTTAATGTGACATCTCTGTGATGGAGAAGGGTCCTGCTACAGAGGCATAAGTCCTGGGTTCTGGTCCCAATTTCTCTTAACAGCTGTGGGTGCTGGGCATTCCCACATCCCCTCTGAGCATCATTTGCCCCCATCTTTACAACGGAGATGGTGATAATAACTTAGCAGACCAAAGGCAGGGCCCTGGACACCATGATCTGGGGAGATTCTTCAGGCTGAAGGATTTGATTATATTGCATTATGACACTGACAGCAAGCATAAGCTCAAGATTGAACATCTGAGGTACCAACACGCACACAGAATGCACAAACACACAAGCTCTGAGGTCAAAAGCCATTTCACAGACTTGCATATTAGAGGTGACAGAAAATGTGAGGGTCGAACATGAATTACAGCCTGAAGTGGGTTCACTGGTATAAAGCTGTCCCTGTCCCATCTCTCAGCCTCTCCAAGAGCACTTGTAGGACATCCTAGAACGTCAACTAGCTTGGCAGTGTGATTTGATGGACAGCACGAACTCCATGCTCTAAAAATCTATCCTCAGCAGCCTGTCTCAGGCATCACCATGTCTAGTCATTGCTACGGACGAGAACATTGAAAACTTCAGTTCAAATGCAGAATTAGTACGAGGGGATGACACTGCTGTTACCAGCCATTAACATGTTAGCTGGAAATCTATTCTTCTGTCACCTAACAGGGCCTGGAAGATTACAGAAAGTGACACCAGAAGAGGGGGAGGCAGAGGACAGGCCTCAGCTACCACGAAGGAAAGGAAGGGCGGGTCTGGGTGACAGCTGGGGTCAGTGGAAGATGGGGCAGTGGGGAGGGTGCTCAGGAGGGTGGAAGGTGAGCCTGAAAACAAGCTGCTCACTTCAGAGCATCTGAGAGCGCCCACTGGTACCACCGTTGCCTGGGAAACACGCCCAGCTGCTGGGCGGGCTCAGGACAGCCAGGGCGCCTGAGAAACAGAAGAAATAGCTCCTGCTCTCAAGGAGCTTCTAGTCCAGCTGGGAGACCAAACATTACAGAACCCAGGACAACACGGGAAGTGTGTAGCGACTCAGAGCAGGGTGGAGAATTACAGACGAGATTAGGCTGGTTGAGCAGGTGGGAAAGGCTTCGGAGAGATGGGGCAGCTGGAAAAAGGCCACCAAGGCCTGATCAGACAGAGGTGGGCAGAAGGAAAAGCCAGGGGAACGATGCAGAAGACACAGATCCCACGGGCACAGCTCCAGAGTGTCACAACTGCCACGGGGCCTCGTTTGGAGCTTAAGTATTATGTGAACCATAGGACAAGCCTCAGACTCCACCCACAAGAGCAGGAGTCCAAACCATAGGCCAGGAGATGGGAAACCTTCCTGCCCACCCCAGTCCACAATGCCCATGGTTGAGTCTAGCACCAAGTGGTGGGGCAATTCTTTTGCCCATGATGAGACCTGCACTGCAAGTTATATGGGAAAGGGTGCAGCTTCAGAGAAGGGGAAAGAATTGGAAACATCACTGCAATCCACTCATGGCTTATATCCCTCCAGTGTGTTACATGCTGCCCAGTGCCATGTCCCATTCACCTCTGTACCCTAATTATTAGCACAGTGCCTGAGGCAGAGGGCACGTGTTGATTGCTGGATTGGTCAATGTGTGTGCTCAGTATAAATCACCAATCCCCCTGAATCACAGGCAGAGCAAACCTGAGTTTCTACATGTTTCAACCCTTCCATGGAGCTAACTTGCTGTGGGCAATGAGTAATCAGGAGGGGCAAGAACCGACTTAAGTTTCAAGATGCTAAGTTTACCTATGGCCCCTTCCGAATCACTGTTCCTCCAGCCTTCTGACGGCGCTGCTTGATTCTCCCATGCTGGGAGTTCCTGCTGTGCCCTGTGTGGGAAAACTCCCCCACTGCGGCGTCCCAGCCCCAGCTAGTTCTCCTAGACCCAAAATGCCCTGTCTCCCCTAGGAAACAAACTTCTGGTTACCGAAGGGGAAAGGTGTGGGGGATGGATAAATTGGGAGTTTGGGATTAACAGAGACACACTACTGTACATAAAATAGGTAAACAACAAGGACCTACTGTCTAGCACAGGGAACTATATTCAATATTTTGTAACAACCTATAATGAAAGAATCTGAAAAAGTATATATATATATATAAAACTGAATTATTTTGCTGTACACCTGAATCATTATAAAGCAACTATACATTTTTTTTTGGAGTGAAAGTAGATTTATTCAGGGAGATACACACTCCAGAGACAGAATGTGGGCCATCTCAGAAGGCAAGGGGGGCGGTCCCAGAGCATGGGGTTGCCTAGGAAAGTGAGAGCAGCTAGCAGCTAGACTCCAATAAACAATAATAATACTGTAAATTGTTTTTAAATAAATGAATTTTCTTGTGAGCTACCCCCTTCCACCAAAAATTTTATAATAATGACCTGTCTCCTTACTGTGGTTCTCTCAGTGTTAAATGTCCAGAAAGCAATCTAATTAAACAGTGTTTATATGACCTGGACAATATTTTCCTAACTTGGCAGCTCTATGAAGCTGCCCCAACCCACCCCACCTACCAGGTCATGCACGCATCTGTGCCCACGCATCGCTGCTTCTTGTCCTCTGCTCCAGCCATTTCTGATCACCTGACGTAGACTCCCCTATTTCTGCTCAGCTGTTGGAAGGGGAATGTTACTTCTTCTCTTAGCCTCCCACCGATCCTCTAGCTTCTCCCAGGGGGTGGGCTTGGCCGTTGTTGAGGACAGGCTAAAGGAGGGAGTTTAGCCCCTACATACATGGTTACCTTCAGGGAAGATGCCCCCTGACCCCCGTCCCATTCTTGTTCACACGATAAGGCATTGGGAAAGCTCCTGCAGCACTGGTGGTCAAATCACCCTTTTCTGCTCTGGCCATTGCAAATCTGATCCAGGTCCGGTGGAGCAACCACATATGGCCCAGGCATCCAGGGACCCCTAATGTAGCCTGGCTTCTATTCTGCCCTGGGTAATGCTGCAAACTGGCCCACTTGAATCCTCTTTCTCGGAAGAGTGAATATTGGCTGAACAAAAAGAGAAGACAGATCACAGAATGGGCGATTGTTTTCTTGAGTGATAAGAACTTTTTCATTTCTCTATAAAGCATGATGCACATCTTAGTCTTAGAAGAGTTGTTGGGTCTTGGGAGAACTTTGTGGCTAATGAAGACATCTCTGGAGCAACTCCACATTCCAGGGTATCCTTCACCATACCTACAGCACCAAAAACACACCTCTTCCCCCGTAACACTTGGGAGCCTGATGGTAGAGAAAGGGGAAGGCCACAAAATACTGTTTCTAGCCTAGATCTATGTCCAGCCACAGGGTAATTTCATAAATCTTGTGTTGACTACATTAAAAAAAATAGCTAATTCATTTTATTGATGTCACTGATTGGCTTACCATGGGTTCTTAATTACTTGCAGTTCAGTAAGTGTACCATCAGGTTAACTCCGTATGTTTTCTGTAATTACAACACCAAACTCCTGTCTTTCATCTTCCGCCTTTCCAGCCTGCTGGCCAGAGCGGAGTCGTGGCCCGTGACGCAGCACACGCAGGGCACTCGGAGTCGGGGGAGTGGTCCAGTACCCTCATGGGGCTGGCCCAGAGTTAGCATCCCTGCTGGTGACATTACTTTCCAATATATGGGGCCTGTGTTCATGCTGTTGGAATGTCTCTTAATTAAGAATCTTTTTTTGGTCTTACGCATAAATTAATCAAGGTAATTATTGTAGCATTATTATTATTACATTGTACTTATAGAGCACTTACCTCCAAGGTGCTCAAAGCAGTTTATAGATTTTTTTAATCTAATGAACTCTAGTAGCCTCTGGGCAAGATGGAGAGCAGAGCAGGGATTATCAGAGCCACGCTGCAGTTGGAGAAAATGGGTCAGGCCAGAAGCAGGGGTGGCTGCGGGTTGCTGCCAAGTGACTCACGCCGATGTGCTTAGATGCTCACGTCTGTGTTCTCCTGTTGTCGATGGAGGTATGGGGGGGGGGTGGCTGCTTTTGGGCGTGGTAGGAAGTGTTCCTTCTCTATCTACAGAGGCGTAATTCACACAGCATGCTGCAGACCAGAAAGCCCCTCCAGTAGGGCTTGGCCTAGAAAGTGGACCAGAAGGGTTAGTCTCCCCTCCCCTTCTTCCTCTCTTTTCCCCCTGCCCTTCCCCAAACCAGCTGTTACTCCGGGGAGCTGGGGGCAAAGGGTGTAAGGAGCGAGGGGGGGACCTTTCTCAGCACCTGGCATCAGCACTATTCCATTTACTCAGGCCCCAACTTACATCGTCAAGACTTCACGTGTCTCCCTCTGAGACCCAGGTTCCTTAGGAACAGCAGAGCACGAGGGCGGGCACAGAGCAGACACCACAGTGGTCTGGGGGAACCCGAGTGCTGATAGAGAAGGAGGGAGGGGATTTCCAGTTCACCCTACCTTAAGCAGGGGGCAACAGGAGGCAGCAGCATCGTGTAAGAGCCTTGAACTAAAAGTTCCTGCGTTTAGTACTGAAGACAATAGTAACAACAAATAATATCAAGGTGGCAGCTGGGTGGATATATTTCCAGTTGCAGATAAAAGACTTTCTTCTCTTTCACAAGACTGCTGGCGTGTGCTCGGCAACCAACATCCACACGGTTTTCACATAGCAGAATCTTGCGGTCACTCATCAGAATAGAAGCAAATCACGGTGCTTACAGAAGAAACAGATCGTAACTAACAATGAGCAAAGAAGATGTAGTGATACACTCAGTAACTGTGGGGTCTTTGCCTCCTCTGGGAGACTCTCATCCACTTCATTAAGCAGATGTAGTTCATAGCAATGCACGTGCTCCCTTTCCGCTCCTTCTCTGCCTAGCTTAGTCATCTCTTTCTTTTAAGACCAGGCTCAGTATCACTCATTCATTCCACAATTATTTTTGACAGTAATGTTTTTACCTGAAGGATCAGGCACTATTCTGGGCACTGGGATAAAGAAGTGACAAAACAGTATAAAAAAAAAAAAAAAAAACAAAACAAACCTTGCCCTAGCAAAGTGGGGAAGTAAGGAGGGCAGATAATAAAGAAATGGCAAATTATCCAGCAAGTTAGAAAGCTGTAAAGGTCATGGATAAACATTAATTCAGGGAAGAGGTGGTAGGGCATTCTGGCAGTAGAGGTACAATTTTAACAGGGTGGTTAGTGAAGACTTTTGGGCAAGGACTTGAAGGAGATGGGAAAACGAACCACGGAGATTGGCAGAAGAAGAATATTCCAAGCAAAGGGAGCAGAAAGTGAGAGGCATCAAGACCGGGGGGCTGACGGACCCCTTCGAGAAAAAACAAGAAGCAGACTGACAATCAAACATAAAGACATAAATAAGTAACAACTGAGGCAAGGACATGGAGATGGTGGGACCCTTGTTCATAGTTGGTGGGAGCATAAAGTAGTACGGTTGCTACGGAAAACATTTTGGCAGTTCCTCAAAAGTACAAAATGACCATATGAACCATCAACTCCTCTTCTCGAATATACCCAAAGGAATGGAAAGCAGTGGCTTGAACAGATGCCTGCATGCCAGTGTTTATAGCAGCATCACTTGCAATAACCATGATGTGGTAACAACCCCAACGCCCATCAATAGGTGGATGTACAAGCAAAATGTGATCTGTCCATGCAATGGAGTATTATTAACAGACCACCGTAAGGATGAGGAGTGGAAGGGGTTCATTCCTTCTGGCTGGTTAGGTGCCCCTCCTTTGAGTTCACACCCCTACCTCTGGTGTGTCTGCCTCCCCAAACAGGCTGTGAGTTCCTTGAAGGCAGGAAGTTGTATCTCATTCACCCTGAGTCCTTGAGTTCTATCAATGTGTCTAAGACACAAGAGCTATCAGCAAGCATTTGCGAAATTGAACTAAAAATACAGACTTGAGCATAGTCAGATTGATTGACAGACGAGTAAAACTGGATGGGGAAAGAAGGACTATACGGCAAGTCATCTAAATGGAATCCAGATTAAACCTTGAACTCCGGGACCTGCTTTAGATTTTGGAAGGGAGACTTTGTGCCTGTAATAAGCATGATGTAACTCTCAAAACCTTTCTCTTCATCTAAAGCTTACCTCTGCCGAGGTCAAGTGCAGACCGGTATAGTCTATAAAGCCAGTGCCAGTAGCGGGAATCATGTGTTCACGAGACACAGCTCTGGCGTCAATGCCGGATGTCATCAAATATTCAATTCATTTGCCAAATTCAAGTTAGTTGGTCTTGAATTTGAATTTGAATTCAAGTGGCTAACAGAGGGTTACTGGTTCTGCTTATTTCTTGGACTTTCTGTCACCTGTATGGAACTTTTTAGGCTGTGGACGTCTGGATCAAGATTAATTTGCACTTCCTTTTCCTTTATAGTGAGTAGAGAAAAAGGTACCACATCCTGGATAGAAAACCGAAAGCTGTAACTCTCACCCTCTCAGCTAAGTGACAGCTCGACGGCTAACACTTAACTCTGTGCCAGACACTATATTTAAAGCCTTTTACAAGCATTAACTCTTTTAACCCTCTCAAGACCTTTATGAAATATATTCTGTTGCTGGCTCCATTTTCCAGAGGAGGAAATGAAAGCTCATAGAAGTTAGGCTAATTTGTAAGGATATGTAGCTTATGAGGGGCCATCCGGCCCCAACATCTCTGCTCTGAACCCCATTCTGACACTGCTCCCTTTTTCCTCTAAAAGGGTCTCAGGCTTTTAGGAAAAGGCAACAAACTTGCTCGTATTCCCATGAAATGGTGTTGGTGTTCTCTATGAAAGGACCCACTTAGTTGGAAGGAAAGAATTAGCTCTTGGTTCCACCTCTGAAACTAAAGAATTATTCTTTAGGAGATTAAATAACCATCACATGTGTGTCCTTGGACACGTCATTAACCTGCCCTAAGCCTCAGTTTCCCCACCCAGGTAATGAGGATCATCTTACCTGCCCTATGGCATCAGTTTCAGACTGAGCTGTGGTGGGATGAGCTCAGCCTAGGAGAGAAGAGACCCAAAGCCTGGGTCCGGCTCTGCCTCGAACTTCACATATGACCAGGGAACTTTCTTGAACCTCACTGACCCTCCTATTTTTAGCTGAAAAAAAAAAAATTAAAAAGGGATATAGGGATATAATCCTTGACCCCTTGTATGGACTGTACAATCCTCTAATAATCTAATAGTCCCCCCATACAACACTCTCCATTTTCTGTGAAATGTTCCAGTTTGTTGGGATGCTGTTCCTTTATGTTGCAGGGTAGCGTTGTCACTGCATGGTGCCCTAGACCGTCTCCACCCTGGGCGCATCACTCGGGGCAGCTTGAACTCTCCTTCTAACCCACATGTGCCCACGGAGGCGCTCTGCACATGGAGCTCACTGAGGAGCCCCAAATCATGTTTGATAACATGAGTTCATTGAAGTCTCTTCTAATTTAAAGAGCTTATAACTCTGGGAGAAGCCTGGCATTTCTTGAGGAATCATGAGGGTATAAATCTTTCAGGAAACCCAAAACTGCATTCAGTAATCTGGACCCTTCATGAGAAGACCATTACTTGGTTGTTTCTAATTCTTCAAAGTTCTGCGAATCGCATCGTGCTGCCTGGAGTGACGGCGCCTGGAAGGTGGCCGTGACCTCTCCTGACGTTGGAAGAGGCCTCCCCCTGTGGTGTTTCCATGCTCACGGCTGCCGTGTTTTTGATTCCGCTAAACTGCACAAGGGCTTGCTTTGTGATCGCATCATTCTGGGATGTTCTCACTGGTCTTTCCGGGAGGCTCTGACTCTCCCACTACGCACCTGTGTTCCAGTCCCAAAATAGAAGCTAGATTACTCAGCTAGATTACTCCATGGACATATACGGTCATGCCTCACTGCCTGCCTCTCCGGAAGGTGCTGATCCCAGATGAGCACCGCCATCTGCTTGGTTATACTCATCGAGATAGAAGAATCTTCCTAAAGCAGTTTAGGCTCCCCTGCCTTCTTTAGAGAGTAAACTGAATATGAGTTAGGCTTTTACTTTCGTGGCACCTGGATATAGACTCAGAAAAGGTAGAAAGCTCAGCATGGACTTTCCATGTGAATGCTCACTAGATATTTACACAATGATAGAGCCAGATTTGACCCAACCTAGCGCCCTGGTTCCTCATTGTTGGCATCTGTTTGGCATTTAAATGTTCTTTGAATGAAAGGATGAATAAATGAATTCGTACTGAACTGTAATGCACTAATGTCCTCAGAAAAGCTAGGAAAGTATTTAGGGCTGTTTGCCGCTGTCTTCCTAATCCTGAGTACCACCCACCTTGGAGTTCATGACTGACATGACTATGGTCAGTGCCTCTCTCTGACAGCAACCTCTCTCTCTCTTTTTTTTTTTAATTGAAGTACAATCAGTTAGAATGTGTCAGTTTCTGGTGTACGGCACAATGTCCCAGTCCTGCATATACATACATATGTTCGTTTTCATATTCCTTTTCATTAAAGGTTATTACAAGATACTGAACATAGTTCCCTGTGCTCTACAGAAGACATTTTTTAAATTTATTTTTGTATATAGTGGCTAACATTTGTAAATCACAAACTCCCAAGTCCATCCCTTCCCACCCCCTTTCCCCAGTAGCCATAAGATGGTTTACTGTGTCTGTGAGTCTTTTTCTGTTTTGGTTCATGGTGTCCTTTCCCTCTTTTCTCTTCACCAGTTCTGATCTATTGATTAAAGAAATCAGATCATTGACCTCCCATCAGCGATGCCGGGGGAAAGTAAATTTGCCCGGGTTCTGAGATGAAGCGTAAGAGGCTCTCCCACTGATAAAGGGCTTGAGTTTCTGTATATCAATAGGAGAAACTTATGTTTTATCATTTACTCATTCATTAATTCAATACACATTTGGTTCCAAACATTTGGGACCACGAGGTAGCTGGGTTTCAAAAAAAATAAAATGTCACTCTAAAAGTCAAGTAAGTGCTGGACGAGTCCAGAAAAACCACCTCCATCCCACTCCGTGCTGATTTGAATGGATTTGAAGGGGTCCTCCCAATACAGGCCTTTGTGTGCCACCAGCTCTGAAGTCCAAATGGAGAGAGGGGAAAAAGATGACCATTTTTAGCTCCCAAATTGTACTGAACTCAAGTTTTCAGTCCTCGGAATTTCCACAGTGCTGATTGCTTCTGAGGAGTAAACTGTTCCTGCCTTTGGATTTTATTCATCCAGCTCATCAAGCAAGGACTGAGGTTTAATTAACATTTCTTAGCATTGACACTTCTGATCAAGACCCACCACGTGAGCTAGGCCAACTGTGTGTGTTCTCCGTAAACGAATTACTGACAAGGCCTTGGTTGGAGGAGTTTCTTCCCAGGGTCTTTCAGCATAACCTGCGGACAGTGTGTGTCCCTAAGTTGCTGAGGAAGCCAGTCTCCTTTACTTAGCGTCAGTTGTCCTCCACTGTAGGGCCTGCTGGCTCTCTGTGACTGCTGGAGAGTCACACCCTGATGTCTAAATATATAAATGTGCAAAGACGGTTAACTAGGACTTATTTGTGCCTTGGGAATTAAAAAAAAAGTAATTAACTGGTATTTTTAACACGTTTTCTCTTTACAGGGTGATCTAGTTAAATGGCTCAGTGATAAGATCAGGGAATTTGGTACCTTTTGAAATAGCCCATCTTAAGTGGTTCCAAAGTTATCTTAATGTGCTGGTAGCTTGTGCTTTTGTCTCCTGGAGAAGCTAAAGGAGAGGGCAGAGCTGACCTGGGGAGCAAGGGAAGAGTGAGCCAGTGCGCAGGGCATGAGAGTGTCGCAGTCAACGCCACCACGATCAAACCAGGAGAAAACAGTTCACTTCCTGGGCTCAAGAAAGTATTTAAAATTCTATTGCTGATTGAGAAAGTGTTTTCTTCCCAGCACAAAAACATTTAAAACACCCACTGCAAGATTTAAGAGATGGAAATATCTCCAGTCTCTTTAGACATCCGCCACATCCTGCATTTGGATCTATTGGTCAGCGCATGCTGTTAGCTTTAGAGGTCAGAAGATGTGAGTTGTGGCCAAGGTGTGCTGCTTAGCCAAGATTTGCTGTGAATAAAATGTGTGTAATAACACCACTCTGGCAAAAAATACAAAGCATTATGTGTAGCCAGTCTCCAAGATGGTCCCCAATGATCCTGCAACCGGGTACCCACTCCATTGTGTAGTCATCCCCTCCTATATTACACCAAATTAAGCAAGTCTTTTAACATCGCTGGGGTCCAGCTGCCTCTTCCCCGAAGGTCCTGGATTGCTCTCCAGTTCCTCCCATATCTATGACCCACCAGTCCAGGCTCCGTGCTTATATTAATGGAATAATCAGTGAGGGGTGGGGGCACTGATGCCCCTGCCACCTCCTTTGAGGGCGTGGAAGGACCAGGACTAGGGTGAGATGAGTGAGGAGCCAAGAGTACAAATGGAAGGAAGAACTCACTCTCAGGGTCCTGCAAAGGC
Organism: Camelus ferus; assembly: GCF_009834535.1. Lineage (NCBI taxonomy): Eukaryota > Metazoa > Chordata > Mammalia > Artiodactyla > Camelidae > Camelus > Camelus ferus. The sequence continues at coordinate 14,350,409 of NC_045725.1, forward strand.
CGACCCTGCACTTCCTTCAATTTTGCACCCCCGGGGCCTTACTCCCTGCACCCTGGTCCCGGCCTGGGAAGGGACACCAGGAGACATAGGGCTGCCATTGGAATAAATAAAATAGGATCATAGAAAACTGGGGTGTGAATTGAAGGGTGAAGGCAGGCCTCTTGTCCAAACATAACCCCCCAGCCACCACACTAGGGCAGAGGAGCTGGCCACCCACTTAAGTTTGATTTGTCTAATGCCAACTTCTGAATCTTTGGCTCCCCGTGAAAATGGGTAGACTCTGGGACTCACCTTCCACAGTGACCAGCCAGCAAATGGGGGAAAGTAGTCACCTGAGGAGTCTGAGCAGTAGGGCAGACTTGAGCTCCTTGGGGGAGTCCTGCTGGATAAGAGAGATCCTGAAAAAGAGAGATATTGCAAAGACCAAATATGATGACTTCGCGGTTGGGCTCAGGTCAATGGTCACCTCCCCAGATGTATCTCGATCTGGGAAGAGACAGCAGAAGAAAGCAGACATCACACAGTCACAGGGAGAACTCCTAACCACACACCTGCAGGCCAAGGCCAGTGGCCCCTGGAACAGCCATCTTTCAGGGTTGAGTGTACCCCACCACACACGATGTTAAGCTCCCTGGGGGCAGCCCTCACTCAGCTCTTTCTGATCTATCTCCAGGGACACGCTCAGTCCTCCACAATCAGAACAGGAAAGAGAAAACCCCAGATTCCCTCCCAGCCTCTCTGCAAAGACATCCACTGATGTGGAACATCAAGTTTAAATAGGGGAAGGGAGAAGGGGAGAAAAGTTAATTTAAGGGGAAAATTATTTCTCGTCTCTGTTAATGGAACCTGTAAATTAGGGCGTTTAATTACCAAAGACAATGTATTCATTTTGGATGCTAATATTTACATTAGCGACTGCTTTGAAAGCAGGAAATCTGATGAATTGGCAAAACATTTTTTACTCTTTTTCCCCAAATTAATCAAGCAAGCTGTGATCGGGCTATTTATAAGTCTAGTTAAGTACATCTCCCTAGCGAGGGCTTTTTTCTTTCCTCCCACCTCCTTCACATTTTGTGAGCTCTCACAGATACTCAGCTTTTCACCTAGATACTTGGTGCCAGAGGATCTCAGTGGGAAGGTGTTTGATCTATTTCTATATTTAATGACACATTTCATCATCGCAGAACAGAGCATTGTGCCACCTCTGTTGAAATTATATTTCAGTGATAATCCCTTCCATTTGTATAACCCCGGGTGACCTCTTAGGGGCTCTTATGGAGATGAGCTCACCTCCAACACCCACTGGTAAAAGCCCCAGCTTCAGACTCTGATGCTGATGGCTGGCAGTTTGAGCTGGGCCCTCTCCTTGAAAGAACAGGAGTGGATAAGAAAGCATTAACCCGGGAAGGGAAGGGGCCAATAGATGGACCCAAGATAGACACCTGAGACAGTCTTCAGAGCAAGGACTCTCCAGGCACTATGGTCTCCTCTGATGCTTGTCATTCTGGTCTCAGAAGAGCCCCTGGTCCCAGCTCTTGACCTTGATGCTAGCCTACCTTACTCTGATTGCTATTTTTGCTCACTTGGTCCTCAAAATATCCCCCTCCTCAGCCCAGGGGCATCAAGGGAGATGGCAGAGATATTCACTCCATTATCCTCTCCCCCAACTAGTTAGTCCACTGCTATAAACACTGAGCCTGAACCCATGGGTCTTAGATCTGGGAGGAACCTGGGGAGATCCTCTGGTCCAGCTCACTGATGTCTGAGAATGAGGCAATCAGGGCCCAAGACGTTAAGTCTGAACAGGTGTCATGAAGGGACATTGAGGGGATTCAGGGTGGGCTTGGTGGCAGTGTTCTCTCCCAGCCCTAAGAAAACCCACCCTGAGTCAACACTGTTCTCCCAGGACCCCAGCACATGGATATAGGGAGAGAGCACAGATGGTGGCTTTGAGAAGAGACTGGATGTTAAGAAGGGTGAGGAGGGATGGAAATAGGGTCACTAGGCCCAGTCTCATGGGATCTCAGTAAAATATCCTCATTGAAAAAACAGAAACAAAAATAAGAATTAAAAAAATCACCACCACCAACAACAAAATGATTAAAAATTTTTATAGGTATTCATGGACTGAGAACCTACTATGTGCTTAGACTATGTGTTCTAGATGTGGGTAAGGGGGTGAGGGAAGCAGACAAGTGTAAGGCAGATGACCTGCCCTTAAAACATGACAGTCCTGTTAGGGAGAAGAGAGAGGTGTGACAAGTTAGCTAACCATGTGCATCCGGACATGCCAGGAGGTACAGAGAGTAAGTGTTGGGCAAGGGGGCCAGGGCAGACTGCGGTTCCTGGAGGAAGCAGGTGTGTCAGTCAGAATAGGCCAAGTTCTGCCGGGTAACAAATGACCCTGAACTATCCGTGTCTCAGAGCAACAACCATTCATATCTGATTTCTTTCTAACTCACTGTACTTGGACCAGATGCACTGTTCCACGTCATCTTCATTCTGGAACCCAGGCCGAGGGATCAGTCTCTGTCTAGGGCATTTCTGTTTGTGATGACAGCCAGAAAAGAGAGAACCAGCTGGGAAAGCTTCTGCTTGGATACGATACTTGTCATTTCCATTCACATTTCATTCAGTTCCACATTGAGTGTCATTCTGCTCATGTTGCCACCAAAGCAAGCCACATGGCCATGGCCACCATCAAATGGAATAGGGAGATATAACCCCCCCCCACCCAGGCAGGGACAGAAAGTCTTTGTGAATAAGAATATAATCTTCTACAGCAGGGAAACTTTCCTGGCCACAAAACAGTGGATGTGGGTCTTGAAAGACAAATGCAATTTAAAGAAGAAAGGAAAGGAAACATGAATTCAAAGAGGCAGCGTATTCTAAAAGTTAGAAGAGCGGGCTCTGGAGGCAGGCATCCCTGGATTAAGCTCCTTGTAACCTCAGTTTCCTCATCAGTTATGTGATAACACTACTAAAGCAGATTATAGGGTTGCTGTGAAGCTAAGTGAATTCATACAAATAAATTGGGGGTGGGAGGGTGCGGGCCTGGAACATAGTAAATAAATACCAGTAAAAATATACGAAATAAATAGCCGTTCTTATTATTTCAGATTTTGTGTTAGGTCAAAGGAATGAAGATTCGAGGTGTGTTTGGAGAACAAAGCAGTAGAAACCGTGTTTATAGACGTAAAAGATTTGTGGTAGACGAGACTACAAGACAAGCCTTAAAAACGGGTAGAGCGGAGCCCGACTGTGCAGGACCGTGGATGCCAAGCCAGGAGGCTTAGACTTGATTCTGACCCATGAATGTATGGTTGAAAGAGACCCTCCTCAGTGGTCACTTGGAGGGAATATGGTGGTTCCCATTAAGATCAGACCAACCCTTCTGTTGCCACAAGGAAACGGCAGTCCCAGATCACAGCGGCATGGCACAAGGCTGTGTCCCAACTCGTTCTCAGACTGGCAGGGTGATGCTGGACAAGTTCCTTCACCTCTCTGGATCCTGAATCTCCTCGACGTGAAAGGAGAGGTGGAATTGAGGGTCTGCTGGGACCCTTCTGGTTCCATATTAGCCATCCTAACAGGCATCTCTATCAAGCATCCAATCCGATCCTCCACTCTTTTTCCCAATCCACACGGGGTCTGGAGTTTCCAAATGTTCCCTGACATCCCATCCTCTTTCCTCACTCCCTCCCACCACCCCCATCCCCAACAACTCTGGCTTCTTGTTTCCCAGAAAACCCCATTTGTACGCCCAGAGCACAAAAATGCAACCCAAGCAGTCCAAGTGAGCCGCACCCTCCCTCTCCACCCAGCAGAACACAGAGGAACAGGCCGGTATTTAATTAGTTTGCAATATTACGTATCTTTTAAATCTTTTAATTCATTTAATAAAAAAAAAAAGCTAAAACACATACACACAACTAACCAACTAACAATGGCTCCAATTTGTGTTTTGTCTGATGGGGAGTAATATTCGTGTCTACATGAGGATGGCATGTAATTAACATGTCATAATCAAAATGACTAAGTTTGACACATTATAATCACTGCATGGAGATTATAGCATAGCCAGGGGCGATCCGCACATCCTATCTTAATATCATTTGCATAATGAAAGCATGGTGGCAGTAATAGCTTTTTTCTCTTGTTATCATAATTTCACCCAGGGCTGCAAGGGGCTCCCACACTGTCAGATGTTGCCTGTTTAAAGTCATTGTGACTTGAGGAAGGCAGCAAAAGTGACCCAGAGGCTTCCCCTTGGAACAATAGCTCAGTGGCTGGCCTCTGATGAACAGAGTGGGGCAACACAGGGGATGAGCCCCTAGAAAAGTCTCCTACAAACCCACGCCAAGCGGACTTCTGGACAATCTGCTCTCCCCAGGCCCTTTCTTTGCAGTGGATGAGATTACCTTCTGATCAACGGCAAATACTGACATTCTTAAACCCCAGGCAAATGCGGTCTAAGATGTGCAAATCACCCAAAGCAGACCCCTTGCAGGTTGACAGTTGTCTAAATGGGTTGCCTGGCCATCTAGGGCCATAATGCTGATCATGAGGTCAAAGTCATGAGTCTAAGAGCCACATAGGCCAAGTCAGCCAGCCTCCCTTTTACAGCCACAGACTATATCCCTAACCTGTGTGAGCACTTCATGGAACCAATTGGCGGGAGAGAGTGGGGTGGGTGGGGCGGGTCATTCACATGGTGTCCTCTCTTCCCCAGGTTTGCACAGGTCCCAGTTAAGCCGCCTATCCTTAACCTCCCAAAGCACTTTAAACAATGATTACATTTTAATCTCAGAGACTCAGATTCCTTAGGAGAAGAAGATTTTTTTTTTAAATTAGGACCTGGATTTGGAAATCATATCTCCAAATAAATTTAAAGCATAAAAAATACTCACATTCATGTCTAACACACGCAAAGAGAACAATAGTAACTTTCCGATGGAGAAACCTGGCAGACGTCACCCCAGCCGAGTGGTCCAGGTTCTCATCACCGGTGATAACTCATGTTGCTGTCATGTTCCCCTGATATCATAAGATAAAAAACTACCACAGACATGCTTCATGATGAAGCAATCCAAAACCCCAGTCTGATTATGAGAAAACATCAGAAAAATCCAGATTGAGGGGCACTCCTCAAAATACAAGACCAGAACTCTTCAAAAGTTTCCAGGTCATGGAGGGAAAAAAAAGACAAGAATTGTCATAGATCAGAGGACACTAAGGGGACAGGATGACTACATGTACCATCGTATCCTCGTTGAATCCTAGAACCAAGAACGATTGTGGAAAAACTAGGGGAATTCAGATAAAGCCTATAGTTTAATTAACTGTATCATACCAATGTTAATTTCTCAGTTTTGATAAATGTACCACAATTATATAAGATGTCAACATTAAGTTAAACTGGATGAAGGATATAGGGGAACTCTCTCTGTCTTCTCTTTGCAAGATTTTAAATTATTTAGGCTTTATTAAAATAAAAAGTTTTAAAAATACATTTGCAAAGTTTCACAAAAAATCCTTAAACTACAGAAATCACACAAGCTTTTAGCAAACAGTCACAGAATCCCATCTTTCCTCATCAAACTCAGTTGCCCGTGGTTTGGCAAATTCTGCCCCCCTGGCTGAGAAGACTCCAACTCTAAATACATTTGGGGTTGTATATGAGACTGTGGGAAAAGATCTGCGTCTGCGATCATAAACCTCCCCAAAATGTGGAGGTTTCTCATTCCATGGAAGCATGTCAACCAAATAGCAAAGGATCTTTTTTTCAACATCATCCTTGATGTAATAAAGACACGATAAAGATGAGACTATAGTGGTTAAAATGCATAAGAAGAAAGAGTTTTCAACCAGATATCACTACACCCACACACACACCCACACACACACACACACACACCCACACACACACACACACAATGGAATACTATTCATCCATAAAAAAGAGTGAAATAATGACATTTGCAGCAATGTGGAGGGACCTAGAGATCATCATACTAAGTGAAGTAACCGAAGGAGAAAGAAAGGTATCATACAACATCACTTACATGTGGAATCTAAAAAACTGACAAAAATGAACTTACTTAAAAAACAGAAGCAGACTCATAGACATAGAAAACAAACTTATGGTTACCAGGATGGGGAAGGGAGGAGGAGGGATAAATTGGGAGTTTGGGATTTGCAGATACAGACTACTGTATATAAAATAGGTAAACAACAAGGTCCACGGGGAACTATAGTCAATATCTTATAATAACCTGTAATAAAAAAGAATATGAAAAAGAGCATGTGTATATATATATATGAAAATCACCACACTGTACACCAGAAACGAACACATTGTAAATCGACTATACTCCAATTGAAAAAAAAAAAAAAAAAGACAAGACTCCATAATAAAGCTGGAAGTCACTGTGGAGCTCATGGAGCTGAATCTCCATTTTTGTATAGGAGATTTCAGGCTTAGAGAGCTCGGGCATTGCCTGGTGTCCCACAGCAGGCCAGCACAGAGTTGGGATGGGGACACAGAGCTTCAAATTCCCAGCCCAGGGATCAGAGTAAAATTCTAGGGGCTCACATCCAGTAGGGCCTGCAAGGTATTGTGGGCCAGCCACCTGTCTCCTGAGAGACCAGGTACCAACCGCCCCCGCTTGGAAGCCATCCAGGACACCCTTGCCAGTTCCCATCTTCCCTCATGCCCCTTGTGAGTCCCTCTCTGCACTGACAGCCCCTTCCACTGGCTCCACTTTCCCTGGGACCTGCAAATGGTTCCCCTGCCCCCACCCAGAGAGGCACTTTCTGGATGTGGCTGGATGCCATTCACGTGGCCTTGGAGCTAAGAGCTTTGTTGCCAAGTCGAAGCTGTTTGCCCCCTGCCAATCCCCCTCCCTTACTTTCAGGGCTTGTCATTCACAGCTGCCTGCCAGTCATCCGGGTCCTGAGAAGGAAATGAGGCCGAGGAACTCAGGAACAGAGCCCCCCACTGCGAGGGGAATGTTGACTCACAGTCAATGCATTTTAACACAGAGAGACTCCCGGGAAAGCCAGCGGGCTGCGCCTGGGCCCCTGGGAGCCACGGCTTTCTGTTCTTCTGCAGGCCTGGAATTAATACCACGGTCCCCTCCCGGGGCCAGGAGACTGCAGGAACCTCTCCACCACGATGGGCAGCCCTCCCACTGACCAGAGGACTACTGCTCCCCTGCTCAAATGTCACAAGCATCTCCTTATTCAGGAAAGCCCTGGAGTTGGCAGCATTATTTGAAAAGCAACCAGAAGACCCCTCCTCTCCAAAATATCTCCCATCACCCCATTTCCTGGTGAGATTCCTTCATTTGATTCGGATTTCTTTGAATTCAGACGAGCTTTTGGTTTTTCATGTTCTCTCTAGGGTTGGTTGTAAGGGACAGAATCTTCTCAAACTCCCCTAAGCAAGATGAGAGGGTGGGGGGAGTAGCAGTAACATGTGGAGCAGGCAGACGGCAAAAGCTGCCTGGCCCCGTAAGGACCCCCACTTCCTCTGAAAGCTCTGGTAAACCGTTAGATGCGTGCCCCCTTTATTCTCTCCCAGCTCTACTTAATTTTCCTTCACAAACCTCAGCACAGCTAAGAATTATACACTGATTCTCGGGAATATTCGCTTCTTTTCTCTCTTCCCATGAGAATGCGGGTTCCATAAGGTCTGGGGCTGTGCGTGCTTTGGCTCATCACGGAGACCCTGGAACTAGCACGTGTCCAGCACCGAGGAGAGGCCCAGTGGATGTTACAGAAAGAAGGAATGAATGAGCAAGAGGCTGGCCTGGCCTTCAACAGCAGAGGGAGGAGGAACAGGACACGGCCAGTACCAGCCCATCTCCTGCCAGAACACAAACAGCTAACATGACGCCGGGCGACGCAGCCCCACGGTGGCCACCTGGCCCGTTTCCTAGAAGCAGCTCCAATGGGTCACTCCATTCCCAGCATTGTGAGATAAAAATCAACAGACTTAAAAGGCAAACTGATGCTGGACACCAGAAATTGACTATACTTTAATTTAAAAAAAAAAGCAAACTGAATTCTTCTATATTAAAATTCTGTTTTCAACTTTAATCATCAGTGAAATCAACTTCCCTACCAAGAAATTTTTCCTCTGATTAATGCTGGCCATTTGCAAAGCAGACTGGACAGAAGATGAGTGCATACAGCCATCCCCCAACCAGAGAGAGCTCAGGTGCCCTGAACTGCTGTGGGGCGCGTCCCAATGAAATCAAGGACGTGATGGTGTAGAGTCTTTCAGTGGGTTTTAGTTTTTTTGTTGTCTTTCCCCAACACCTGTAGCACCACATGAAAGCAAGAAACATGGGCTTGAGTTCCCCTACAAGGAACAGAAAACTTGTTTAATGCGGGTTACATGTCTGAGTGTTAATCTCATGAGAGGTCAAGGGCAGTTGCCAACCTAGCACGTGTGACAATTGCAATGAATCATTTCTTTTTTTGAATCTCCTCTTTACAACAAAATTATTTGCAAGAATATGTTTCAAATTAGCATATTTTATTACATATTTTAATAAACATCATGCTTGACATGGAAGTTAATTCAGAGAACCCCCAGTAAGCTGGTAACAGCAGCATCTTGCTTGGCTTTGGGTGCTCTCCGTGTCTCCAAGCCTTGAACATATCTGTGTTTAAACAGCAGATTCGAAATAAACAATGGTAGCGCGGTGATTGTAAAGCAGAGAATCCAAACTTGGATTACTTTAATTCTGTTGTTCTATATTGCCACTCAGAGTTTCTAATTGTGTGTTTAAAATGTAAAAGAATGAAGCAGAGTGGCTGGAGTGAAAAACCATGCCCAAGTGAATCTGAATTTAGGAGAAACCTCTCCAGTTTACCCTATCTAAACAAATACAGGTATTTTGGTCCATTTGCGTCCTGGAGGTGACAGACTGCAATTTACACCCATGATGTTAAAACTCCGCAGTAACTGGAGCAAGAGTCCAGAACTTAGACTAACAGAAGTTTTATTAGGAGGACGAGTTTATCCCTGGCATTATTTAGAACTGCTGGCATGAAAAGCTGACTTCCAGTTGATTTTATTATATGTTTGAAATTCTCTGCAGATAATGCAGCATCTTATTGCCTGCATGTGGTGTGGATGCCTCCCACCCTCGGCAAGCCACTTGTCACTAGGAGGAGTGCAGTCCAGGGTTCAACAGTGCAGTAAAGGACCCTGGTTCTGCCCACATCTCCCCGCCAACCTTGACCTGTTGACGTTTATCCTCAGCTTCTACCCTCAGTCACCAAATGGCAGCTGCACTTCCAACCATCCCCTCCACAGTCCAGCCAGGACAAAGTGGCAAGGCAAGGGGACTAAGGCAAAGGACAGTGACAGCCAAATCAGTCCCTTTTTATAATTTTTATTTACAAAGAGTAAAATACACTTTGTAGTTGTGGTATGGCTTTGTGAGTTTTGACAAATGCGTTGAAATGTACAACCACCACCACAGTCAGGATGTGGAAACAGTTCACTCACCCCCCCCCCCAAAATTCCCTTTTGCTGCATCTTTGCAGTCACACCTCTGCCCCAGCCCTAAGCCTGGGCAGGTACGGGTTTGTTCTACTTCCCTACAATTTTGCCATTTCTTGAGTGTCACATCAATGTGATCAAACAGTGGGAAAACAGTGGCTCTTTTCACTCAATATAATACATTCAAGTTGTTGCACATAATAGTTGGTTCTTGTTTATCCCAAATGTTATTCCATTGTATGGATGTACTGAAGGACATTTGGGTCGTTTCCAGTTTGGGGCAATAAATATTCACATGCAGACTTTATTGTAAGCTAAAGCTTTCATCCCTCTAGGACAAAAACCTGGGAGAGAGATGGCTGAGTCACAGGACTGGAATATGTTTAACTTAATAAGAAATTGCCAAATTGTTTTCCAGAGGGACTGTACCATTTTATATTCCCACCAGCAACGCATGAGAATTCCAAATGCTCTGTATCCCCACCAGTACTTGTTATATTGTCGGTTTTTTGTGTTTGTTCATATATGTATATGTGTGTGTGTGTGTGTGTGTGTGTGTGTGTGTGTGTGTGTATATATACTTCAGTCATTCTAACAGATTCGTAGTGTTATCTCATCATGGCTTTAATTTGTATTTTCTTATGACAAATGATGTTTAGCATATTTTCGTGTGCTTATTGCCATCTGTATATCTTCTTTGGTGAAGGGACCATTCAAAACTTTTCTTATTTTTAATTGGTTTGTTTGTCTTCTAATTGTTGAATTTGGGGAGTACTTCATATATTCTCTCAGATAAGTGATTTGCAAATATTTTCTCTCAGTCTGTAACTTAAATTTTCATTCTCTTTTACAGAGCAGAACTTCTCGTCGTAATCCGGTTTGCCATCTTTTTCTTTGATGGATCCTGCTTTTGGTGCTCAGCTGCCTAACCTGAAGTCACAAAGATTTTCTCCTAGGTTTTCTTCTAAAAGTTTTATAGTTTTACATTTTATTGGGTCTCTGATCTATTTTGAGTCAGTTTTTGTATAGGATATGAGATATTGGTCAAGGTTTACTTTTTTGCACATGGATGTCCAATGCTCCACCATCATTTGTTGAAAAACACTATTTTCAGTTGAATTGGTTGTACACTTAATTTGTACAAATGGCCCTGTTTGTGTGAATTTATTTCTATGCTTTCTGCTCTGCTCCATTGGTCTGTCTACCTTGACACCAACACCACACTGTTGTGGTTACTGTAACTTTATAGTAGGTCTTAAATTTCAGATACTGTCAGTTCTCCAACTTTTTTTTCCAAAATTGTTTTGGCTACTGTAGTTCCTTTGACTTCCCACATAAATCTTACAATCAGCTGAGGAATACCTACAAAACAATTCCTGCTAATATTTTTATTGGAATTGTGTCATAGCTACATACGAACTTGGAGAGAATTGACATTACAAATAGTATTGTGTCTTCTAACCCACGAACTTAGATAGGTCTCCAATTATTTGGGTCTTTGATTTTTTTGCTGGAGTTTTGTCATTGAGAGCATATTTTTAGAACATCCTGAGCATATTTTGTTAGATTTGCACCTATTTTTTAAAGCTATTATAAATTGTACTTAAATTTCTTTTTCCTTTTTTTTTTGGTTTCCAATTGTTCATTACTATTATATAAAAATATGCTTGTTTTTTTTTTTTTTCGCATATTGACTTTGTAGTCTGTGACTCTGCTAAAGTCACTAACTAGTTTTGGGACCCTTTTTTACATCCCTTGAAATTTTTCTATACAGACAATCACGTCATCTGAAAATAGTACCAATTTTCTTCCTTCTTTTCCAGTCTATATGCATTTTATTATTTTTCTTGCCTTACCTTATTGCACTGACTAAGACTTCCAGTATAATATTGCAGAAGGAGGACTGGTGAGAGTGAATATCACCGTCTTGTTCTTGGTCTTAGTGGGAAACCACTCAATCCTTCATCAGTAAGTATGACGTTAGCGCTAGTTTTTTGTTTGTTTGCTTGGTTTTGTTGGTGTTGGTGTTGTTTTTGTTGTTTTGTAAACGCTCCTTTTTGGGTGAAAGAGGTTCCTTTCTATCACTAGTTTGCTGAAAGTTTTCATCACAATGGAATGCTGAATTTTATCAAACGCTTTTTCTGCATCTATTGATGCGATCATGCAGTTTTTCATCTTTAGTCTGTTAAGATTGTGGGTTACTTTGATTTTCTGACGTTAAACCAGCCTTGCAAACCCCGCCTGTTTGTGATATAACATCCTTTTACTATATTACTGGATTCACTTAGCTAATATTTTGATGAGGATTTGTAATGTTTTTGTTCACAAGGATATTGGATTCTAATTCTCTTATACTAGTCTGAGTTTATCTTGCTCATGTTGACTATGTCTTTTCTCTGCCATATGCATTCTCCTATTAAGCCTCTCCGATAAATTTTTCAAATTTCCAAAAGTATAATTTTCAGTTCTAAAATTTCCATTTGTTTCCTTTTTACAAGCTCTATTTCTTTGCTGACAACTTTTCCTCTTTTCATTCTTTTCAAAATGTTTGATCTAACTTCATGGAGCATGGTTATCATCGTTGCTTTAAGTCTCTGTCTGATACATCCCTACATCTGCATCAACTCAGGATTGGTGCCTCTTGCTTGTGCTTTCCCTCGAGAACTGTTCAGATTTTCCTTGTTCTTTGTATATCAAGTAATTGTGTCCTAGATATCTTGAATATTATGAGACTTTTGGTCCTGTTAATATGCTTTGGAGAATGTTGGTGGTGGTAATTTGTTTTAACAGGCAATTAACCCAGATAGTTTCAGAAAGAAAGTCCTAACCTGCCTTCTTTGGGCTGTGGTTCCACTATTAGCCTTTCTAAGCCTTTGTAGGGCTTAACTGGTCCACCTATTGTGAGCATTTCTCAAAGCCTTTGCTTTGTTGCTTTGGGTCAGTTTCATATGTGCATGACTGGGAGATGAGCCCAAGGCTTCACACACAGATTTAAAAGACCCCCTTTCTTAGGTTTCCTTCTCTTTGTGATTTCCCTCTACTTCCCCAGCACTGTGGCTCAGAAGCCAGGGTTTTAGCTCTCACATATTCACCTTGACTAGTTCCATCTTGGGGTGAAGTGGTAAGAGAAAAGTGGGAAGAAATGGGCATTGCCTCTCATGTACATTCTTCAGACACTGGGAGTTCCTTTTCCCAGTTTCTCTGATCAGAAAGAGAGATTTTTCTTTCTGAGTTTTAGGTACATGTGGGGTCAGTCCTGTCATCATTTCTGATGCTACTATGACAGGAGTGTAGTTTGTGACTTAGGTTTGCCTTGGGGCAGGGCCAGAAGATTAATCAGAGAAAGAAAAATAAATGGAAATGCCTCTACCAACCCACTTTCTATCCTGCAGCCTTCTCCTTCCCAGTCCAGAAAGAGACAGTTTTTCTTGGAGTCTTTCTGTCTATGACATGTTGGGTTTAGGGCTGCCCAAGTCTAAGCCAAGATCCTATGAAAGAAAAAAGGAAGGGAGGATTCACCACATTATGGATCATTCTTTGAGTTTTGATTTCCCTCTCCAGTTCACCCACTATTATTTACTTTTCAAAGTCCTCAGATAGTTTTGTCTATTCTGTCCAGAGTTTTCCATCGTATTTTATGAGAGAGATGATAGGGTCCAGGGTGCTTATTCCATCTTAGTTGGATCCAGAAGTGCCCAACCTGTTTCTTTGGAAAGAGGAAGCAAAGGCTTTTCTAGAAACTCAAGAGAACAAGCCAGATCTCTCTATCATGATTATATCTCAGGCTCCTGGCCACCCTTGACTAGCAAGTGGCTGGAGAGAGGATCAGCCAACAGCAGAGTCCGTGTCACACACGTAACGCCTGGTCCATGTGCTTAGGCACAATTCTCATTCTGGCTAATTGTCTACCTCTACTTTCTGAGTCCCCCTCTCAGAAAACAAGTGTCCAGCCTAGGTAATTGATTTGTATACTCAAATGGCTGTGTTGTTTACAGAATGATGGAGGATCAGGGAGGAGAAGGTGGGAAAGGGTTGCTAATTGTAATTTGTTCATATTATTAACCTAAAACTTTTTTTAAAGTTTAATCTTTGGTGTTGAAATATTTCTTAAGTGTTTGTGTCCACGTCTTGGCTTTGGTAATGACAAAAAAAGTTGACTCTTGAGACATGCCTTCTGTCTGAGAAATATGGAGCCTGTGATGACTAACTTTCTGTGTCAACTTGGCTAGGCTATGGTGCCCGGTTGTTTGGTCAATCATCAGTCCACATGTTACTGTGAGGATGTTTCTCAAATCTGATTAACATTTAAATAACTTTACTTCTAGTAAAGCATATCACCCTCTGGAATGTGGGTGGGTCTCATCTTATCAGTTGAAGGACTTAAGATTAAAAGACTGAGTTCCCTGAGAAGGAAAATATTCTGCTTCCAGACTGCCTTCAGACTGCAACATTAATAGACTCCTGCCAGACTCCTTTGCATGTTTCAGACCTGCCAGCCCAGACCTCATGGTTGCATGAGCCACTTCCTTAAAATCTTTCTCTCTCTCCATATGTGTGTGTGTGCACATGAGCATCCATGTTTCTTATTGCTCTGTTTCTCTGGGAAACCCTGGCTAATACAGAGCCCAGGACCCCAGGTCAGTTCTCAGTGTCCAGGCTGAAGATGGAGGTTGACTTAAACAGATGTTCATTCCTGATGAGCCTGGAAAATTATTGGATTATTTTTTAGTTGTACTTGTGACAAATACCTCATTATTTTCTAGTCTGTGGTTTGATTTGTCCAACAGCACTCCCCAAAGTGGTGTGCTATTAGATACAAAGACTAACTATAATCTGGTACTTGAAGGTTCTGTTTAGTAAAGTTTTATTGGTAAAATAATGTCCAGTATTGCAGACACATGCCAGGTATTTTGGTTAGTTGGTTACAGGTATTTTATGGAATAAAGAGACTGTTGCCCTAAGATAATTGAGGAGTTCTTCTAGTGAAAGTACCCAGAACTTCCTTACCTACGATGTAGAGTGGGGCTGGAAGATTTTTAGTGATGGATATTTGGGTCCAACTAGACTTCCGTTTGTCCATGGCCTTGTGCAGCCTTGAATGGCAATGAGCAGAGAGCTTGGGGCTTCGGCTCATGAGAGCAGGGGAGCCCGGCAACCCTCCACTCCATCCCTAGCCTGGGGCTGGGGAGGAAGTTTGCCTTCAGATATACCAGGGGTGGCCAGGATTGATGCCCACGTCTGACACAATTCTTATTGTTGGTGTGTGTGTCTTTTACACAGTTGGTATGTTACTCAAGTTGAGAGGACAGGAGCAGAGTATGTGTGTGTGTTTGTGTGTGTGTGTGTGTGTGTGTGAGTTGATACTGATTAAAGGTTTATGAGAAGCAAGAAAATCTGATAGGATTTGGGCAGAATCCGACCAGTTTTAAGTTTTCCATCCCTAAGCCATTAAGTCCTCACAAGCCGTTATTTTTGTCCCTTGATGTAGAAGGGAGCCGAAGTTGGGGAATGTAAATGGAAAGGCCTAGAGTTTTTTGAGACGATTATCAGATTTGTACAAGATTTACTCTGCTCTTTAAAAAAAAAAAATCACACACACACACACACACACACACACACATACACTGGTTTTCTGCAACCCCAACACACAGATTACATTAGCGGATTCTGCTTTCAAGTGACAATTGTGAGCAGGAGGGCTGGCTGGACTCCACATCCAGGCAGATGAACTGGACGGGCAGAGAAGAAGCTTCCGGGGGTCTTCCAGACCTCCCAGGGGCAGTCCTGCTAGCAGGAAGTGGAACAAATCCATGTCTCCAAAGAAAATTCTTCCAGTTCATCGAAAGTTTTACCTCAAATGAAGTTTCATTCATCTGTGTTTGGGGCCTTTTGATCTTTCAGAGCTTCCTGAAAGGCAGACCCCCATGCGGGGTGTATTTCTGAGGACCAGCGGACAGCCTGAGAGCCAGGTGGTAATGGTAGCTTCCATAAATATAAGGACCAACTGCTAAATGCTCTCTCTTGTCTCTCAGTCCCCAGCTATAGCCCCAGGCTGCCAGTTCCCTTTCCCAGCAAACCTGTGGGCAATTGACATGTCATCACTCTCGCCACCCCCTTGCCTCTTGCTGTCTCTGTAAGTAGATAGGTTAGGGAGTCCCAGGAGAAGGAGAACCAGGAATGGCTTTCTTGACATAAGAGAAGCCATTTTGTGATCTAAGCTTGACCAGCACGCTTGTCCTTAAGTCTCAGTAATCAGTGATCCTAAGGGATGTAAGGGAAGGTGGGAACAAGGGAAAAGCAGTCAAGAAATAATAGTTCGACAATAAAACAGAGTCCTAATTCCTCCTCCAGGGATGTGCACGTACGTTGCAGTCAGATACAGTCTTTGAGTTCTGCAGGGACTAAGTACCCCACCCAGGTGGAGGATGGAATTATGAGGTTGACTTTTCTGACTTTGATCAACTAAAGCTTGCTGTCAACCTTTGCCCCAATTCTATGCTGAATTCCCCTCTGCTCAAGCCCCTTCACAAAGATGCGTGTACCCTTAGCTTAAAACTTTCCCAATTTTGCTGTTCGGGGAGACACTGCTTTGAGAAAGATTCCCCAGTGTTCTCCTTATTTTCAGCAATAATAATAAATCCTTCCTTCTCTTGCTCTTTGGCTTGGCTGTGTCTTTTGCCTCGACTCCCACCAAGAGACAAACCCGGTTTGGGGGTAGCATCTCCACAATACACTCCACTAGGGCACCAGCTGCACGTCACTAAAACCTAAACTTGTCAGTGTCACCAGATACTCCAGTGTTGCAATATACAAGGGGCTCTTTTCTGTCTCTTGCGCTTAACCTCCCTCTTAGAAGCATTGCAATCTCTGGGCTCCCATGGTGACCCCTGTCCAGGACCTGCTCCTCCTTGCTGGCCATCCCTGCTCACGAGCTCACCCACCCCCTTTCCTCTCAATCCCATGGCCAAGTGTTGATAATATAGCCCGACACTCAGACCCGGCCCTCATTCTTTTCTCCATCTATAGATTCTTCTGAGGTAAAACCACACAGTCTCATGGTTTCCACACCATCCATTTATGGATGTCTTCATTTAAATCTCCCATCCTAACTTCTCCTCTGAGCTCCGTCTGGTCTTATGCTTCCAGCTGCCTGCCTGACCTCCCCACGTGGACTTGCCACAGGTCACTCAGCCAGTAAATGGCCAAGGCAGGACCTGATCTCAGGTAGATTTGACCTCAGCGCTTGCATTCTTAACCACTCCTGGACCATGTCGATGAAAAACTAATCAGTCGATCTAAGAAAGAAATGGCAAAAAAATTTTTTGAGCCAAATTTGAGGATTATAACCTGAGAAGAGCATTTCAGAAAGCTCTCAGAACTGTTCCACCAGTTAGAAATCAAGGCAGTTTTATACGTTTTTTGAGACAGAGGGCTGTACATCAAATGACGTATTATTGACAGTTTATATAATCTAGATCTGTCATCCAGGTAGGTCGTGTGACCCCTTACAAGCTCAAGAAGGAATGTACCTTTTAAGGAGTTGCCTTGGTGATGCTAGGAGAACGTTGCTCTTTATGAATGAGCAGGTGTTCCCGTCGATGGGGGAGGCTTGTTCCACGTACAACGCAGATACACCATGCACGGCGGGGCACAGTGGGAGGAGAGGAGGTCAAAGAGCAGAGCCGAATTTTTTGTTTAAATTTTCTTGTCTTGCCGTAAAATACGAATTTTATTTCACAACCAGAATCCAAGCAGATGGCCTTCAAAGGAAGAACATGTCCAGTCCAAAGATTTTCCCAGTGGCCTAGGACACAATTCCTCCATCATTGCTCACTCCGGGGACCACTTCCCTGAAGTCTACGCAATTTCAAACAGGGAGGTGTGCCAGAGGCAACATCGAGCCGCCATGGAAACGGGGTGTGTCTTCCTGGAGCATGAAACCTACTTAAAGATTGACACAGAAAGGTCAGGGGCAGGAGGGGCAGGAGAAATCATTTTCCTACAAAAACAAGATGGATACATCACAAGCAGGTGGGCAGCTTTGTCCTGCCCCTCCGTCGGAAGGCAGAGTCTGAGGATCACCGGTCACAGACCATTTGGAAAGTGGAAGAGAGGCAACAGCCACGAGACTTCTGATCCTGACCTCCACAAAGTCCGACTCTCCAGAGGCTTGTTTCTCAGACCTTTCCCATCAGCCTTCACTTAAACCAGCTGGGCAGTTCAGGCATTCAACCAAAATGTCTGCACTTTGCAAAGGCGCTGATAAGCACAGAGACTTTTGCCCTGTCTCTGATGTCTTCAGCTGAGCCAAATAAAGCTGGAGAGAAAAACAGAATATTCCCCTAAAACTTCAAACAGGAAGGAAATAGAAAGCCTTTCAAAAGTTCCCAGGGAAACAATGGCTATTTTCAAAACAAAGTTTGATTAGAAACTTTAAGAAGCTAAAGGGAGTTTTGAAAACCAGTGGAGGTGGTCTTAATCAGGCTTAGCAAAGCGGTGATAGAAATGCAATCGGAGGTTGCCCCTGGATAGCTCGGCCAGCAGAATAAAACCTAGAGGCTGAACCAATTTTCCCTCCCAGATTAACACTGCAGCTTCTCGAGGTTGAAGGCAGAGACACAAAGTCAAAGGCTCCAGAAATTCTTGGAAAATGACAAGTCAATCCCTTGCTAAGTGATCCAGAGGCAATTTCAGATTCTCTGCCTCTCTAAGTCTGATTACTTCCATGAGCACTTTTCTGATCCTGACTTCGTAACTCCAGCCCGCCAAGGTTTCCCATGGATAAGCATAACTTAGACCTTCTGACACCACTCCCCCATCACCTCCGTCATGGTGAGTTTCCAAACTAGTCCGCATTCTGTGCAGGGTCTGTTGTAACGTCATCTACCATCCGGCGTGGGCTATGCTACATTAGGAGCAGGATTTTGATGTCATTCCTCCTGAATTTGAATCCTCGCTCCACTGCTTACTAGCTGAGTCATCTTGGGCAGGTGATTTGATCTCTCTGAGCCTCAGTTTTCTCATCTGTAAAATGGTACTAATAGTCCCTACCTGATAAGGTTGCTGAGAGGATGAACTGAGATAGAGCAGAAAGTTATTAGCATAGTGTCGGAGGCACAGAAAATATTCAATAAACAGAAACTGTTACTGTTACTAGAGGTGTCTGAGACAGTCATAGTAATTTTTTAATCCATGGTGTTTTGTTCATGCCTTATATGATCTTACATATACCTCAGGTTTTCTATTAATGCACCACACTAATATTTTAAGACAATGCCATCCCTCCTCATCTACCAGACACCTTCATCTGTGAAGCATCTTCTCTTGGTGTGTACCCTCCACTCTCCCCCAAACCCCGCGTTCTTTCCCCTCAGGATACAAACATGCTCGAATTGCTCCTGTATGTTTAGGATGTGAGAACTCCTCCTCCCTCCTTCCACGTTTTCCAATCAAGTTTCTCAAAGGTCTGTGTGTGTTCTCCTTTCTCCCTCCATTCAGCTGTCCTCAGCCCTTCCAATCTCCATCCCCCTGGAACCAACCTGGCAACAGTCACCAGTCCTGCAGGACTAAATCACGTGGGCACATCTCCGTTTGCCGGACCAGCCTGCTGCTTTGGGCATCACTGGTCACACTTTCCTCCATCCTCCTTCCGTTGCTGCCCTCTTCCGTTCATACCTCCTCACCCCGCACCCCCACCCCGGCCATCTGCAGGGCCTCCACCTCCTCCTCCTCCTCTTCAGAAATGTCACTGCTTCCACAACTCTTTCTTCAGCCCTCTCTCCTCTCAAACGCCCACAGCCCATTTCAACAATCTGATGAGAGCTGAGGCCCCTCTCTCTAGAAAAATACACTAAATACATTCAAACAAATGTTTGCCTAAATTTCAAGGAATCCCTCAACCCCTTCGTTTATCCTTTGAACTTTAGAGGAACGAAGAACATCTGGTCTGTACATGTCCCAGCCCAGATTCCTCTCTTGATCTCCAGATGTGCAGACCCTACAGTTTACTGGGCGGCAGCTCCCAGTTAGCCCACAGGCACCTAAATTTAGGTTGTTCAAGGCCTAAGTTATCAGCTTCCCCACAAAACTGGCCCTTCTTCTGGAATTTCCCCTCACCTACTTGTCATCCAAGACAAACACTTGGGAATTTTTCTCAACTCCTTCCTCTCCCGCAGCCCCTATTCTCACTCAATCCCCAGCTCTTATCCATTCTACCTGCTCCCCCTTCCCCATCCCTACTCCACAGCCCAGGTCCACACATGTACCATCCCTCACTGGACTGCTGTTCATTTTTATCTTTCTAAGCAACCACCCACACTGCCAACAGATCAGTCATTCCAGCATACAGAGATTTGTAAAAATTTGTAAAAATGTTTAATAATAAATAAACCTAATTACTTCCCCGTAACCGCCGCAAAGAAAAAAACAGTGATTGAACAACTTGTTCAAGATTTCATAGCAAATTAGTTGTAGAACCCAGGACTTCCGACTTCTAGGCCGGAGCGTGTTCATTCTCTCTCCTTCTCCCTGGGTGCCCGAGCCCCCATCATTGGTGTGGCCAGTGATGTGCAATGCAGCAAGCGGTCCTCCAGACCTACCTGCCCAGCTGGGCCTTTGGCTTGGACAGTCCTGTTCTAGCTGGATTTCTTGAGATGATCCTTCTGCATCTTGACCCCTCAAGCCCTGTTCGGTACAAAAATCAATGCGTGTCCGTAGATCCCAGGGTCGGCTGCATCCGAATAGCACTTCAGTGGCAGCTTCAGTGGTTTGACCATCAACCTGAGGCTGTTTCCTTAGGGTTAGAACCTCAGCCCTGGATGAGACTGACATTTTGGGGAAAGTAAGTCACATTAGTCCTTTTGAATATTGCTGGGAGATGTGTGTGTGTGTGTGCTTGATGCCATGTTTGGAAAGAACAAGGGTGTTCAAAGCCATACCCCACACAAGAGCGTATATTTCTCCGTCAGAGGGCTTTCCTACCTGCGGAATGCTCAAGCACTCGCCACACCAGCTTTCAAAGCAGATGGGTATTTACTGTGCACAAATGTTACATTGACTTTGGAATGTTCTCACATGTGCTCTTGTAGATTAACGAGCTCCTAATATTGTGATAATAATCATTTTCCATAAATATGCACAGTCAGCTTTTAAAAGTGTCTCATGGGGTAATCATTAGCTGTGTGGGTGCTAAGCACTTAGAGGAAATATTTACTTGCATGTGAGATGGAACCTGCGTTTGTTTTGTTAAATGCACTGCTTTGCAGCAAGCCCAGAGCAATTACCAGCCTGATTTAAAGGGATGTGGGTGCCAGGGAACCAGGATTGAGGCCTGGGTCTCTGCCAGTAATCTGGGGCCTTATCCAGCTTCAAAACCTTATTCACAAGGGCATGTGAAGTGTTCGGCTGGATTTAGTTTAATAAAAATATTCTGAGAACCTACTACGGGTAAGGTAATTTAGAAAGAGCACCAACTTTGAAGCTAGAAAGAATGAGCTTAAGTCCTAACACTTTGGAACTTGGGGTAAGTTATTTTACTTCTCTGCATCTCAGTTTGCTCATCTGGAGAATGGAATAACATTCACCTCCTCAGGTAATTAGGAAGGATTAAATAACATACACGAGCGTCCAGCACAAAGCCTGACATATGTTAAACCTTCAGCAGATGTTACACCTTTCTCATACACACACTTTGAGGGACACGTGGATAACAAGCCCCCCGCCCCCACCCTTCTAGATCCTTCCAAGTCAAATGCCCTAGGGCTGAATCCAAAGAGAGCTTGATGAATGAGGTTCTACTGATTGGTGGATGATGTCATCCACTTAGGGGAAAATCAAGAACGTGTTCAAGTCTGCCAGGGGACCTGGTCTTGCCCATGGACAGAGGACGCAGCATGATTTGGGGAGACATCTACACGCACATTATCTCCCTCACCTTTATTCACCCATCTCTGAGAAACATTATACTTTCTTTGCATACCCCCCAGGGTGGTGCGAACCTGAGGCCCTAATACTTCAGGACGAATACATGCCCCCAGTTATAGGGCAACAGGAGAAAGGGGGCTGAGACTGAGGAAAGGGGAGTTAAAAAGGCATTAAGAGGAGATGAGGGGAGGGTACAGCTCAGTGGTTGAGCACACGCTTAGCATGCACGAGGTCCTAGGAGTATGTACAAGGTACTGGGTTCAATTCCCAGTATTTCCATTAAAAAATAATTTAAATTAATAAGTACATAAACCTAATTACCTCTCCCCCCTAAAAAAGGAGGGGACAGAGACACACAGGAAAACAATGACCATGTGACAATGGACAGTGGAGGCAGCAATTGCAGTGCTACATCGACAAGCCAGAGGGCGCCAGGGCTTGCCAGCCTGCACCAGAGAAAGGAGCCTCGCCTACAGATTGCAGAGGAGGGGCTGTCTTGCTGGTACCCTGATTTCAGATTGCTGGCCTCCAGAAGTGGGAGACAATAAGTCTCTGTTGTTCTAAGGCACCCAGACTGTCCAGCTTTCTCATGGCAGCCTCAGTCAGGACATTCATCCAGCCCCATCCTCACCTGCCCAGAGCTGGGGTGAGTTGCTAGGAATGGGGGCCAGGAAAGCTCCTGATCTGGATGGAGCAGGTTGGGGTGTTGGTTGGGGTCTTCAGAAGAAGACAGTAAGTGGGGAAGAGGGAGCTGGCTGAGGAGAGATTCGAACGTGGTCTCGCCTGCAGTGTGGAGCCACCAGGAGGCCCTTTCCCAGGGCGGACGTGGTGTCTACCACGGCTCCCGCCTCTCCCGCCTGTTTCCATGTGACCCGGTGAAATTCCCCGCCTGATCTTGACTTTGAAGGGGGTCTTGATGTGAAAGACTTAAAGAGACGCGCGTTGACTCTTTCTTTCTGGCATTCAACAGCCAGCATTGCAGAACTTCTAGAAAATAGAGGAGCCCCAGGGAAATCTAATAACAGCCCTACTTAAGAGCACACGACAATTATTACCTCCAACTGTGAGGGAGGCTGAGTAATTAAAAAGGGTTCTTTATTTTGATTAAAAAGATTCCTTTTAGTGTTTCTGAATCTTTAGTGAAAGCCCAGAACTCTATTTTTAGACACCAAACAAGCTACGTGGCCGGGGGC
Organism: Camelus ferus; assembly: GCF_009834535.1. Lineage (NCBI taxonomy): Eukaryota > Metazoa > Chordata > Mammalia > Artiodactyla > Camelidae > Camelus > Camelus ferus. The sequence continues at coordinate 14,373,044 of NC_045725.1, forward strand.
AGGGGTGTAATTTAAAACATGGGATGAGCATTTGTAACCTGAAAAATGAGCACGCGCCCCCAGTGGCCCCCGGATCGAGCCCATCCCCGCCCAATGGCTTGCAGGAGGCACAGCAGCATGGCAGCCCCAACCCTGCTGCCTGGATTAATAGGAGGCCCAAATTAATTGGTTTTAATCACTATAAATTTCCTTCCCAATAAAATTTCAAGAATTTCCAATCATGCTGATTTATATGTGTAATTAGAAATCCATTCACAGATGTCACACTGCTGGGTGGCGGGTAGGACAGGCCCCGGCTTAACTCCAGCGTGAGGCCTGAGCAGGGAAAGATGGAGGAGAACGTGGCAGGAAGCTGGGGGCGGGACCGTGCCCCTACCCGAGGGAGCTCCACACCCAGGGTCACATGGGGACTACTGACCACCAAGCGCAGATTTTGCCTTCTCCGGCCCCTATCCCTTCTTAACCCCCGAGACCCCGAGCCCAGGTTGGAGCAGACCGATGGTGTTTGACATGCACTGAACAGACAGGCCTGTGCTGAGATAGCCACGTGGGGTGAACCGGCAGGAGGAGACCCAGAGTAGCAATGAGCCTAACAGCCAGTGGGAGGACAGAACCACAGGAAGAGGGGCTCGGCCTGCTGACTTCCCACGTCCACCGGTCAGATCAGCGCCCTTGCGAACTGGCCTCGTTTCAGATTATCCAAAGGCAGGCTTGTCTGCAGGAGAGGCCGAGGCATTGGCTGGACTTTCGGCTCCCGCACACATTTTTTCCTCTTCCAACACTATTCTCCCTCTGCAAATGGCCCAGCGTCACAGCAGGAAATAGTAACAGAAAAGAAACGTCAGCGAAGACTGCATTTCAGGCCCTGAGGACTGCACATCAGCAACTGAAGAAGTCATGGAAAGGATTCCATGCAGTGACTAAGAAGGAACAGGAAGTCTGTAGATGAAAAAAGATGCGCAGAGTTTTATTTCAGGACTTTAAGAGTCTCAAGACTGTGTGGGGAGAGGAAAGGAAAGGGAGGTGGAAACCGAGGCTCAGAGTGGCCGTGTTGGTTTTCACGGTCACCCAGCAAAAAAAAGGGGGGGGGGCAGGGAAGGAAATTAACATTTATTGAACGTCTATGATGTGCCTTTAGTGGATTATCTTCCCTAGAAACAGTGAATCCTGGAATCCTAAAGGGACCAAACACTGTAGCTCAGTTAAGATACATATTAAATCTTTTGTTCACGACCACACAGCTGGTTGGAGGTAGAGCCCTGGGGACTTCCCCAGAACACAGAGCCAGCTCCGGTCCCAGCCCCTGCACCCCACCACCCAGCTGCATGAGTGGAGAGTCGGTGAAGGTGGTCAGAAAGCTGGGGAGGGTTTGGAGGTGTGGGGACAATGGAAAGGACTAGGGTGGGGGTTGCAGCATTCTGTGCCGCAGGACTGGGAGCACCCTGAGGCCAGGGACAGTGTCTTCTCCGCCCAGACCTAGCCGTCCGCTGTCCCTGAAGACCCCAGGCTTCGGCAGGCCTGCTCTGTAATACTCCCCACCCCCACCCCACCCCCAAACCACACGACACAGACGCACTCAGAATTCTCTTCCATAGTGCTCTGTCCTCCAAAGTGATTGGTCGCTTGGCTGCTCATCCCGCCTCCACACGCAGAGGGAAGAAGGCCGTCTTTGCTTCGGCCTGATCCTTTAATGCGCTTGCAAGCTGTTGCTCTGGTCTAAAGCAGACCCCAGGCCCCAAGCAGGGAGTAGGTGGAGAGGTCTTAATGGGGAGATTAGTGTCTGCCAGGTCAACGCCAGAGCGGGGTCCTGAGAGGAGATTTTAGAGGTTGGGCAATTTTTAAGGGCTTAAATGTTTGATAATGCAAGCTCAGTTGCGCTGATGCTTGCTGGGGCCTCAGCAGCGATGTACCATCCAGGGCATAATGGATGTTACAAGATTTGATTTTAGTAGTTTAAAAATATCCAAGTAGTCGGCGGGCTAATGGCCATTGGACAGACTCATTAGTGTATCAATAATCATTCGGCATTCTGAAATCCTTTTCATGCTCTGGGCAGCAGGGAGCAGGGCCAAGGCAGGGGAAGGAGGTCACAGGGGAACTTGGGGGGCCAGTTAAATAGGTAAAGACAATAAATGACCTGAGTGTGTCGTCTGCCTACCCCCCAACCCCCCACCCTCCGTAGCCTGGTTTAAACAGTGAGACCGAATGGAGTGTCACTGTAACTGACCAGGGAGGGGCAGCATCTGGAAAAGCTTGAATGAAGCCTCGTAAAGCCCAGGACAGACCACAGTTGAAACACATTCTGCCTAAACCTTGCTCCAGCCAACCCATCCTCCAGAGCATCATGGTTTATATCTTCTCTCATCCTTGCCTCAGCTCACGACCTTCCCCGATGGAGTAACAGACCCCAGACAGCAGACTCCCCATCTGTTCTTCAAGTCCCACCTCTGCCCAAGCCTTCCCCTGCTGCCCCGGCCACTGGCCTGAGCTCAAGGCTCTGTAGCACTAGTCACCCCTCAGGGGCCTTGCTCCCACTGAACTGCGGGCTCCCGATTGCGGGTGGGGGGTACCTGCCACATGGCAAGTGCTCTGTTAGGTGAGAGGACGGTTCTCGACCTCTCTGTTGTTGCTTTGGGCTGCTGAAACCTTTGGAGTATTGGGCAAAGCTCTGGACCATTGCACATGTGCACAGAGGCCCACAGACAGACAATGCTGCACATGGGTTCAGGGGATACATCCATGTCCCTTCCCAGAGCCCCAGGGATCAGGTTCTGGAGGAGGAGGAAGCCTTTGCAGCCGGCGCGGTTAGTTGTAAAGCTCTGCCATTTGAACAGGAGACGGCGAGTTCCTGGAGCTACGAAGCCGAGCCCTGGGAGCAGTGCCTGTGCGCAGTTTCTGATTTTGCAGCTTAGGGGGCCACACAAGCCTTAGAAAGCAAGGAGCTTCGAATGTCCTTGCAGAGGGAATGCTCAACTGTCAGAGATGCTCTCAAATTCCTTTTGGAGCAATGCCCCCTCTCCATGGAGACTACGGGGCAAGGACCAGCAAGGTCTAGGCTGTGGCTGGAAGGGAGCTATTTCTCTGCATCTCTACCCCTCTGCATCCCACTCACTGCCACCCAGAGTGGCAGCCTGGCTGGGGTTGAGGCTCTCAGAGGACCTGGGCGGGACGTTGGGAAAGGAGGAGGGCCCAGGGAGATTCTCTGGGCAGGTTCCCTGGCCCGGCAGCTTTGCTGAGGACAGGCATGCAGAGAACTGGTCAGCCTTGTCCGTTTGGCCCCCAACATGGTGCCCGCTGAGTCGTTGCTGTGTTGGAAGGACAACCTCCAAGACATCTGTTCCTGCATCTCACCTGGCCCTTCAGACTGCTGGCTGTGGTCCCTACTCCAACTCCCAGCAACCTCGCTGGGCAGGCAGGTCCGAGGGCTCCCTCTCTGCAGGTCGGCAAAGTGAGGCACTGATCCAAGACAGAAAACAGTCAGAGAGCAACCCTGTCTCCCCATTACTGCTCTAAATGAAATGCTGTTAGCTGGGTTGCCCGATTTCCCTTCTTGTAAGTCCTTGCCCTGTTCCTCCCTTAAAACCTGACCAAAACTCCCTCCTGTGGGCAACAGTCCCTGGAGGGCTTTCCCCAGCGCTCACCAATCACCCATCCAGCCATTTACTCACCCGCTCATTCAGTCCTTCCTGGGCGGCTTCTACGTCCGGCTCAGCCCTGTCCTCACTGTGTGTTCACGAGCACTTACTGTGTCTGCTGCCCATCTGAGTTCTTCTCCATGGTTGCCGGGGACGCCCTGGTCCCTCTTAGACTGTGCCCTTCCTGGGGGGCAGTCCCAGCCCCAGGCACTTCTTGCATCTGTATTTCACTTGATAGACTTTGAACACCTACTACGTTACAAAGATAAAGAAGACAAAAGGTCTTCCCATAAAGCACACATCGTCTGGTGGGGTGATGGAGACATGGAGTGGTCCACAAGGGGACTTCAGGGACGGGGGGAAGCACAGGGAGGGAAGCCACCAAGACAAGGGCTCTCAGGGAGGCCTTCTGGAGGAGGGGACACCTGAGGTGAGTCTTCAAGGATGGACGGCAGTTCCTCGGGCAGAAGGGATGGAGGTGGGGAGAGTGGCAGAAGGATTTCCAGGCAGAGGAAGCAGCCCCAGAGCAAGGCCAGGAAGATGGGAAACACCGTGGCTGTTGGGGGTCCCCTGGTTGGTTCTTGGCCTTCCAGGCAGAGAGTGATGAGAGCTGAGATTGGTATAAAAAGCCGGATCCTTTCCTCAATTTGTCAGTTATTCTAAAAATGTGTACTGAGCCAGGCTCCATTCTAGGTGCCAGGCATACAGCAGTGCCCAAAACATATGGTGCCGGCCCTCCTGGAACCTTCATTCTAGGGGATGGAGGAAATCTGTTAAAACACACACACACAGATAAATACACAACATGTCAGGGACAACACATTTAGAGCTGTCAGCAGAAGAGTCGTGCGGTTGGGCGAGTCCTTCGCTATGGGATGCGGCCTCCCGTCCTCTCTGAGCTGGGAAGACGAGGACAGAGCCAGACGTCTCCAGCCCTGCACTCAGAAGGTGCCCCTCGCATTTAGAGGAGGGGGAAAGGATTGCTACCTCCTTTCCCAGCTGCCACCACACCTCTCTCTGAGCAGCTCCCACTGCAGGAAAACTAATAAGACCAGCATTTTATGATCCCCCGACCTCCGATGACAAGAGGCAATTTGAAGTCAGTAAAAGGTGTGCTGCACAAGGGTGGTTTATGGCTCATCAAACCATAAACGCCCCCGGCCCTGTGACCACGGTGCTAGGAAAGGGCCATGGAGCGGATTGACCAGCCCTCCGTCCAGGGGGGCTTCCGGATTAAGAAAGCGACTGATCGATCAATTACAGGAGTGGGGCGCCTCTCTGAGGGCGGCCCCCTAAGTGTGCCGGCCACTGGGCCAAGCTTTGAGGGTTCCCCAATGGATAGAACCCTCCAAGATATGATTATAAGAGCCCCTGGGAACCCCTCCCCATATACTCTTGCCCCAAAGCTCCCCTCATCCTACCCTGGGCGTGTTTAAAATCCCTTTCCCATGGGCCCGGTCATACTGAGGCCTGTGGCCTAGGGTAGGAGCTGCCTTTTGGTCTGAAGCACTCCCACCACCCACTGACTCTGTGACCTTTAGCAGATCCCTCACCTTGTCACAGCTTAGTTTCCTCCTTTTTTAAGCAGAGTTAATTATGTCTACATGGCTGGCTTGTTTAGAGAGGCTGGCACTTAGAAAATGCTCAAGACTGGAAATCTGTCAGGAGAGAGGCATAGCTTCTCCTGAGAGAGAAACTCAAGCCCTTACGTCCATGCCCAAGGTAAGGTGCCAGTAGTGCTCGGGACATTTTCTACAACCACCCATCCACCCATCCATCCACCCACCCATCCATCCATCCATCTACCCATCCATCCAAACATCCATCCACCCATCCACCCACTCATCCACCCATCCATCCACTGATTCACTCATCCATCCATTCACCCACCCACGCATCCCCTCATCCATTCATCCATCCATCCACCCACCCATCCACCCACCCATCCATCCAAACATCCATCCACCCACCCATCCACCCACCCATCCATCCATCATCCACCCACCCACCCACCCACCCATGCATCCATTCACCAGTACACTCTGAGCCCCCCTCTGTGCCAGGCACTGCACAGAAACAATGTGCAGCCAACACTGGGCCCCTGCCTAATGGAGGTTACATTCCAGCGGGAGAAAAACCATATATAAGGTGGGGATAAGTGCTGTGAAGAAAAATGTAGTCAAGTCAGAACAGTAAGATGAGGACACCCTACTTTCCAGAGACTTGCCTGCTAATGACAAAGAAAGAGACAGCACCCATGAGCCGATCAAACACGCAAGTGTGAGGGTGGGCAGGTGCATAAACAGGGGGCTTTGACAGAGGATAATGGGACTGTCACTTAGATGGCAGTGACATTTAGCCCGAGGGCTGAAGATTAAGAAGGAGCTAGATGTACAAACAGACAAAGAAAGGGGAAGAGTCCCAGGCACCGGCAAACCCCTGCGGCGGGGAGAGTCCTGCAGGTCCGAGGCACTGAGGAGGGACCTGGATGTCTGGCAAGGATGAGAAATGGCCTGAGATGATGGTGCGGAGCTGGGAGGGGGCCTGTCTGCCATGATGACTGTGATCAAACAGCACTGTGCTCTGCTCTGACCTTTGTGGTTGTATCAGTTTCCTGTTGCCGTTATAACAAATACCAGGAACTCAGTGGTTTGAAACAACATGAAATTATTATCCTATAGTTCTGGAGATCAGAAGCCCAAAATGTGTCTTAAGGGGCTAAACTCAAAACATCGGCATGGCTTGCTCCTTCTGGAAATGCCAGGGGAGGGCTGCTTCCAGCTTCTAGAGGTTGCCAGCATTCCTCAGCTCCTGGCCACATCCCTCTCATCTCTGCGTCCTTCCTCACACCGTGCTCTCTAATTCTGGCCCCTCTGCCTTCCTCTGGTAAGGACCCTTGCAATGCATTTGGGCCCACCCACCAGATAATCCGGAATAATATCCCATCTAAAGAGACTTAACTTAATTGCATCACAAAGCCCCTTTTGCCGTGTAAGGAAAACATAGTCACGGGGATTAAGACATGGACATCTTTGGAGGCCATTATTCTTTCTACCATGGTGGTGTCTTGTGGCCCACATGTCACCAGAAGGGGCTGAGAAGGACCTGCAGGTTCCAAGGCCCCCTGGAGTGAAATTACAGCTTCATCCCCCAAGCCAGGTCTGCCTGTCTTTTACTGGGGGAGTTGTTCCCACCTTGATTGAAGTCCCCTGCTCAGCTGTGGAGCAAAGAATTCTCCTGCCTGGACCTGCCACTCCTCTCACCCCACACCCTCCACTGTCACGGCCCCAGCTGTCCCCTCCCTCAAGGCCTCCACCTGCAGGACAGCACCAGCAGCTCTCAGAAGGAGCCTGCCTCAGGCCATCTGACCCCATTGCTCTCCGACTCAGGCCTGTAGGGGATTCCCCCCTTGACTCCCCAGGGAAAGCATCTCACTCTGGCTGGAGTTCCTCACAGCGCCCCAGCAGGCCCAGCTCTCCTCAGGGCCCCACTGAGCCACCTCACCCTCCAGTCCTCCTGCAGGGCTCACCTCCTCTGGGCACCCCTCCTCACCATTTACTTTTTTAATCCATAAGGATGTGCAGTGGCAGGGATGCAGGGGTCCGGGGCTCACAGCTGAGGACCTTCCGTCACAGGTGGGAGGAGTGAGTGGGTATCGGGTGATTTTTCAGGGGAGGATGTGGGGGGCTCTGGGAATTCAGAGGAGGTTCACACTGCTGGACCAGGGACTGGGCCCATCTCAGGGGCAAGGATGCAGCTGGGGTGAGTACGACTCCAGCCCTCAGTGACCCGCCTTGCTGACCACACGGGCTGCACCTGGTGAGACCATCCTATCCACCGTCAAAAGTCCGCACAGGTGGGCACCTCGAAGGAGGCGTCTTGGGCATCACTCCTACCACATGGGACACAGTGAAGAGCAGGTGCCCACACAAGCTCAGTACCTGTCTGCTCAGAGCCAGAAAGTTCTGGAAAGACAGATGTACAGAGGCAGAGAGACATGGGCAAGAGGCCGTCAGGTCAGCTCCTCCCTTGGCTAAACCTGACCCTCCAGCCCCTCGCGTCCTCACTGATCCTGTAACCACCAGCTGCCCCGGCTGCTTCCCATGCAGCCTGTGTAAGCCGGGGCCAGGACGCCTGGGCAGCTGCTCCATCGGGCGGTAGGCTCGGGCATTAGCCGCCATGTGGCTCACCTGTCCTTTCTGAAGCCAGTTCCCCCGGGGCCTCCTCTGCCACCTCCCTGACTCTACCTCCACACAGGGCCCCTGCTGCTGAATGAATTTCCTGAAATAATGGACCATTCCATCTCTCCTGCTCCCCACTTTGCAAAGCTGGGACACAGATCCGTGCTGCTGCCCCAACCCTTCCCGAGGGTGGGTCAGAATCGGCGGTGGGCTGGTCCTGGCTTTCTGGGAAGCAGAGCCCTGGCTTGCAGTGCTTGTCAGTTTCCATGGCGTCAACACCCGCACCGTGGCCAACTGCAAGTTACCAGTGGGCTAAACGCGGAGTTGGGAGGAGATGTCATCTGAGCCAGCTCCAGCTCACCCCTGACCACGCAGCGTTGAAGTGGCCCAGCTGCCCACACAGCCTGGCACTGCTCTCCCCATCAGAGCCACTCCTGTCCAGGCAGGCGGGGCCTTTGACTTGGGAGAGGTGTCGGAGTTGCGGTCTTTGTGTCAGTCTGGTCATGGGTTTTCCTCCAGCTCTGTTATTCAATAAGGGGGACGGGTTTGGGCAACTTGTCTAGCATCATCGGGCTTCAATTTCCTTATCAGCACAATAAGATCAGTATCACTCATATCAGAGACATGCGGGGATCACAGCAGAGCCTGTGTGTAATTCACGCAAGACAGTGCCTGCACAGTAAGCACTCGATGATTGTAGCCAGTACTGGGCAGCGAGACCCATGGAGCAGGCTGCTGTTGAGGACTCTACAAGCAAGTGCTGAAGGACACGCAGCGCCTGGCGCAGACCCCGGCGTATTGTCCCCAGCGTATCGTCCCCGTGCACACCTCGAGAATTACACCAGGGTCGGGTCTTTGTCTTATGATCAGAGCGCTGTATGCTGGATGTCTACAGCTAGAGGCCTTGAGGTCTAATTTGTAAACAAAGAAAGATCAGCCCCACATATTGACTGTGTCCCCTACACTTTGTGATTTCAAGGACACCAGGAAGATCTCCTGTCCCAAATAATACCTTTCAGATCTGCCCAATGACACCTGAAATTCCACCATTGCAGCTTCATTCTAATACTGAGCTGTTCTCGAGTGCTGACTCCCCGGGGCGGGTGAACAGCAAGATGAAAGCATTAGATCAAAGGCCCTGGGGTCACCTGAGGTGTGCTGGCCAGAGGAGGGCACTGGGTGTAGGGGACAGTGAGCAAAGTCAGGCCAGGAGGAGGGGGTTTGTAGATCAACATGACAGTGTCCCAGTTTTGCTCAGACGAGCCCCAGTCTGGAGGGATGGCTGTGGCTCCTGGCACCTCTGCTACTTGGTGGGAATACTCAGTCCACAGCAGTAGAGGGCAAGGGGTCTGAAGACAGAGACCCATGCAGCTGAGAGCCAGCCTAAGGCCAGCATGAGCTGTGCTGGGAACCAGGTTGGCGTGACCTCTGGAATCCAGAGAGGCTGAGAATTTGCTAAGAATACAAAAGGTTAGTGTGAGTTTCTTAAACCCACTCCATCACTTCCAAGATCCTTTCAGTGACATCTGTAGGGCAAGAGAGAGGCACGAGATGGCGGTGACAACAGAGAATAAAAGCATCACTGAAGTAGTTGGGTTTGAAATAAAAACCTTACCCACATAACACTCGAGTCAGGTGGGACTGGAGAGTGGCAAAGAGAAGGGCCTTAAGTTAGACAAAATACTGGACAGGAGGAGGGAAGAGAGGGAGGAAGGAAGGAGCGGGAACGGAGGCACAAGGAAAGACAGGTTGTGATCGAATAAATGAGAGGAAAGGGAAGAAAAGAGGCAGGAGAGGGGGGCACAGGTCAAGGTAAAAGAAAGAAGGGGGGCTGGGAGGGTGAGGGGCAGCGGGAGGAGCAGGAGGAAGAGGAGGGAGAAGACAGAAGACCTTGAAAGTCTTACATCTTGATCAAGGCATGACTGATAGCATTCCAGCAGACCATCCTTCAGCCCCCTTGTTTGATGACAAAGCTCATCCCCCATCCGCCATCCATTATCGGCTTTCCCTCCCCGAGGCGAGGGCATCAATAATGCTCCCTCTTCAAGACGCCGCACCACCCCCGTGCAGCACGCAGGCCCGGCCATCGCTGGTGGGCATCCCCGGCCGCACATCATTACCGCCCTCCCGTCCTTCCCCCACCTGCCGGGCAGCTGACCAGCCTCCCCCGCTGCCCCGCTCCCGCAGCGAGCCCCTCTTCCGAGGGCCGGGCCCCGACGCCCGGCAGGCGGTCCCGGTCTCTACCGTTGCTGGTGGATGATCCCTGACATCTTGGTACCAGGGCTTTATTTTTAAAAATGAGTGTTTAGTCTTGTTTTGCTTTAATTAAGAGGGAGACCGCACTTCCCCATTCTCGTTGGCTCTTCCAAGAGACCTAACAGTTTGAATTTGAATACAAACATCTTCAAACATCTGCTGCCGTAATTTGGTTGGATTAACTGTCTAGTTTGCTGGGCCATCTGCTGTTCTCCCCAAACCCGCCTCTTCCCCTGCCTGGGCTCTCTCACCTGAAGGCAGACGGGTCCCAGAAAGTTAACCCAGGTCAAAGCCACAGGTCTTCTCCCAGGAAAACCTGGAACAGGCTGCCCCTGCCCTACTGGATTCTGAAAGCCACCAAGAGGAACCTGAGGGGACAGGGTGTGTCTGGGCAGCTGGGGAGGTGGCCCCGTGGAGCTGTAGGCCCTAAAAGAGGCATGTCCTCTGGGACTGCCTGAGCCCTCCTCTCCCAGGCCAGGAAGGCCTCTTCCCGGCTGGGCAGGGATCCTGAGATTGCACCCACACAGCTCCTCATGGAAGGCCGCTCTGCTATTGGATAGTGGACAACCTGGGCAACTGCATGAGGCAGCCCTGCTCTCAGTCCCTGCAAGAACTTCCCTCTCTTTGCTGCTCACCTATTCTACAGGACGAAGACAGATGAGTCAAGGACAACTGGGATTTTTCCTCTGGTCCCAGGGTCAAGCCATCGTGACAAGTGCCTCCACCCAAGAGCGGCTCTCCCAGCTCCAGCCTGGATACAGCCACTCTGCCATGGAGGTGTTCTTCCCGGGCTGAGGTGATGTCAGGCCCCTGCAGCTCCCATGCCTTGCTCTGGCTCTGCAAGGGCACAGGCAGGATGCCAGAGCTCCTGGCGGCCTGCAGACAGGGCTGCCTTCCAAAAGGATTCCAAAGGCCCCAATGTGGACCCCACAGAATCCATCGCTTGGCCATCTTCAAGTGGGGTGGCCAGCAGAATAAGCAGAAGAGAACAGGTGTGTGGATCTTTGGACTTTCTCTGCCCCCCCCCAAACCTTTCTTCCTCTCCCTCCCTCATTTGCCACTTCAGCCAGATCACTGTCACCTCATTGTCCCCTAGGCTGGATCCATCCTTCAGCTGATCATTTTCTGACCCTGCATGCCTCACTCCATCTCTGCCCATCTCCCAGTGTCCAGCTCAGGTGTCTCCTCCTCCAGGGAGGCCCCCAGAAAAATCCTCCTGTTTCAAACTCCCATGATATTTGTCAGAGCCACATGAGTGACAATGATTATCTACTTCCTTACGTTAACTCAGTTCGCCGCTTTCATCTACACACACATTCCCATGTAGTATTTGTAAGCACGCATGGCTGAATGAATGAATGAATGATGCCTGACACCATATGATATCAGCATTTAACTAAGGCCCCAGGATCCCTGCAAAAACCGTGAACAGATTCAACATGTAGATGTAAGACCTCCGACACCTGGCACTGACTCCAGGGCTTGCAGGGTTGGCCGATATCCCCGAGAAAGTGGTCCGTTTCACTGATAGCTGCGAACAAAGTCGGCCAGTTAATAGAAACCGATTTCTAATTGCTGACATATAATAGACACCCCTCTAACCAGCTGAGGCCACCGGATCCCATTCAAAGCCCGGCTTCCCGGCTTACACCTAAGCCTTTCATGTTTTATTGGAGCTCCGCACATTTCATTTCCTTTTATGTGCGGGAGAAAATGGACCCTTGGTTCCAGGAGGGGACATTAACAGGCGTCTGTTACTCGTCGAAGGGCAGCTTTGTAGAAAACAAACCCCGAGCCTTGGGTTTGTGAATTCAGGTTCAGCGAAGGTAGCAAAGACAGGGGTCACTTTCCGTCCCCCGATGTCATCCAGAAGCAGAAAGAGCCCAATCCATGCCGCGCAGGGTCAGAGCCCGCGAGGACAGAACGCCACACGCCCGCTCCCCAGGCTGAGCAGCACCCCGCGCATCCCCAGCCAGGGGTTGTGGCTAATATCCCAGCAGGGCAGACGGTCAGCAAAGGCAGTCACACACCAGCGCTCCAGGGGCCCCTGCCTCCCCCAGCCCCTCCCAGGCTGGACACTGAGCCCCTCCACAGCTCTGGCAAAAGGCTAGTGACTGGTCCCATCAGCCCGCAGAGGCCTGGAGTCCACCATCCTGCTGAAGCCAGGCATTTGCTGGGGCCCACGGGTGGCAGGGTCCCCAGCCTGTGCCTGGCCTCCTCCAGTCAGAGCAGCACAGACGGTTTGTGTTCCCCCATCCCTGCTCAACTAGAGCCTGGCCTGGTGCCTGGGGCCCCTCATCCAGCTTCTGTCCTGCCTCTCCAGACCACACTCATCATGACCAGCCTCCGGGTTCCTGCCACCAGTCAACCACTCTCCCCAAAACCTGGCTTGCCAACCACCTCCAACATGAACCTTCTCCCATGTCTAAGCCTCTGCAAGCCTGGGCTCCTCGGAGGAGGACTTCCGGGATGCTGAGATGCCTTGTCGGGCTGGGCCAGGACCCTCGGCCTCCCACCCACTGTGCCGGCACCAGCGATGGCAAAGCCCTGGCTTAAATCTCCACATGCTGGCAGCTGTGAAGTCATTCAGCTTTTCTGAAATCATGCATGATTGCCAGGTTCTGCCTTTATCTGTGTCATCTTCTATGTCCGGTTTCAAGTGCCTCTGAAGCTTACCCTTCAGTCTCCTCCACAGCACATCACCTGTCCCGATCACATGGTCACCACATGGCCAAGGGAAGATTTGAACCCCCATGTCTAAAGCCTGGATTCTTTCCCACCACTATGTCACCTCAAATACAAGGAAGAGGACCTGAAAGGATGTGTCATCAGCCGCACTGACCTCCCCGGTGTCCTCCGGACCTCGCTGCTCCATGTCGGTGCCTCCAGCAGCAAGAGCGGATGAAGCAGTGACCTTCCCGGTCGCACGGGGTCGTGCTCCCATCAAGGGTAAATGAAGAGCTAGGCTTGTCTGCGAGGACCTCCAAAAATAACAACTGTGGCTAAAGCATTTGAGACAGGGGACAAGGATAAGTGTAGAACTGGACCCAGATCAAGGGCAGCTGCCCCACTGGTCCCAGGGAGAAGCCAGAGAGGGCGGTGAGCTCCGTCTTTGCTTCAGCCACAGTGAACTCGCAGGAGGCAAAGTGGATCTCATCGTGCCTGCTCAAAATCCTTCAACGGATCCCAGGGCTCTTAAGATAAAGGCCAAAATCCTGGTTGGCCTGATCCTGCCCCCCTCCAGCCTCCTCATGCACCGTGGACCCTGGCTCAGTGCAGCCCAGCCCCACCCAGCATCCTTTAGCTCCTCCCACTCCAGCTCTGTCCAGACCCCAGTTCCCCTGCCCACCTCCCTCGCCCCCTGGGCGGTCCCTAAACTTTCACCCTGCACATCGCAGCTCTGGTCTGTGTCCCTGGGGGAAGCCTTCTCTGAGCCCCAGAACAGATCAGACTCCTCCTCCTGCACACTCTCCTAGGACCTCCTGCCTCTCCCTTGTAAGCGTCACAATCACTGCCATTGTTCTTTGGTTTTTTGGTTATTTGGTTCCGTCTGCGCTCCTGTGGACTGTAAGCCCCCTGAGGGCAAGTGCTGTGTGTTTCAGCCCCATGTCATCCTCAGCACCCAGCACAGTGCCTGACACACGACAGACATCCAAACTCTATTTGTCCTATGAGTGAATGAAGCTGAGAATGCATCATCAAAAAGGAAGTTTCCCGAGCTGGTGACATGATGGGGTGGGACAGACACTGCCTGGCAAACTGGAGGCAGGGCTACAACTTGGGAAATGCAGACTCTGTGCTCAGCATCTCCGATCTAGTCCCACTCTGCCCCGCCTCTGTGCACCTTCTACAGCTTACAGCCCTCGCATCGGACCAGGTGCTCTCATGTACCATGCCCCCAGTCCTACAGGGCAGGCATTAAACGGTCTCACTTTTCAGATGAGAAAATGAAGGCTGGGGGAGGCTGACTGGCAGACCTAGTGAACACGGCGTTGGGTGACAGTCATGTTAAACTCAGGGCTTCTCCCACACACCCAGGCCGTTTCCACGAGCACCCAACATGGATGTGATTCGGGCAAATGTGGGGGTGAGGGGGAAAGCCAAGGTCGGGTGCGAGGTCTCTCACAGAACCCCCCTGTATTCAGCTGTGGGTCACACCACCCTCCAATGGTCTGGGCTCAAGTGTGGAGACTATTTCATCCAGAAAATAAAACACTTCTACAAAAGGGAGCTGATGGGAACAGAGAGGGATGTCTTGTTGCCCTGGGAGGGGAGGCACGGCACCCCAAGGATTCCAATTATTTTTAAACAGACTTTTTCTTTTTTTAATGGAGGTACTGGTGATGGAACCCAGGATCTCATGCACGATAAGCGTGTGCTTTACCACTGAGCTACACCCCCCCCAAACAGACTTTCCACCAGTCCCCTGTTTGCAGCCTCGCACCTCGTTCTCAGCTTTTGGGATAACCAGGACCTCTGCGTGGGCCCCTCCAGGGTCCTTTGGGACAGACTCACTTCTCCCAGACCTTCTCCTCTGCAGACTGTGAAGTCATAACACCTTCCACTCCAGTTTCTGAAACACATGCCCCATCCTCCTTTTTATCCCCCACAAATATCATTAAAGCCCTCTGTGCACTCTTGTCTCCTCTCCTGTTTGATGTATCCTTGTGACTTAACATCCTTCTAAGTGTAGTGAATATTTTAAGGAGGAGATGTGTGTTTTATTGAAAAAAAAATATTTTATTGAGTAAAGTCCAAAGCTTGGATTCTGCTAAGATCTTCCACTCTAACTAATTGATAACTAGTTGGAAACTGTCAGGTTATTATCTCCATTATTTCTATCCCGTTATAACTCCGGCTTCTGGATGAATACTTGCACCTGTCACAGGACAAAAAGCAGAAGGTCCCGTGTTCTTTCCATTTTGTGGTCTATGGCTCCACCATTTTCCAAGATTCTCCAGTTTAAAAAGGGTGAAGCCCTTTTATCCATCTCCGTTATCCTGCTAGTGACCGTATAGTGCTGAAGGGTGGTCCCGCCAACATCCACGTCCACCTGAAACTTCAGAATGTGATCTTATTTGGAAATAGGGACTTCGCAGGTGTCATCAAGTTAAGATGGCTTGTGCCCTGACAAGAAGAGGGGGAACAGGGACACAGAGACACACACACAGCGAGAAGGCCCTGTGATGATGGAGACAGAGATTAGAGGATTGCCAAGCATTGCCCGGAACCACCAGGACCTGGAAGAGGCAGGGGAGGAGCCTCCCCTAGAGTCTTCAGGAGAGGCATGGCCCTATCAGCACCTTGATTTTGGACTTCCAGCCTCCAGAACATGAAAAAATAAATTTCTATTGTTTTGTGGTGCTTTGTTGCAGCAGTCCCAGGACACTAGTGCAGTGAGCATGTGTATTTTTTTCTTTGAAATATTACTTTGGTTTTATCCATTTTTTTTCCCTAATCATTATTGAGCTCCTGCTGTCTACAAAACATATATCTAACAGGGCCTGGAGAAACAAGGTCAGTAAGTACAAATTAGCATCCCCAAGAAGTTCAGGATTTAGTCTAACTACAAAATATATATGGAAATGGCCTAAGTACAAGCAGCATGTAAAAGGCCCTACAGGGGACAAGATATTTGCTAGGAGCGTTCAGAGGACAGGGGAGTCCTTCTAAGAGGAGAGTGATGTCCTGGGATGGACGGACATTGAAGGGGGATCTTTAAGGATGAAGTTGATTTTGCCGAGTCAAGCAGAGAAGGACATTCTACATAGCACAGAGGCGTGACATGCGGGGAGTGTGTGGGGCGTGGCCAGACAGGCTGGGGTGGGGAGCAGTGCCGGAGAAGCCTGGACAGACGGACTGAGCCTGGACCACGAGCGCTCAAAGGCCACGCTAGTGTTAGGACTGGGCCCCGCAGGCGGGGAGGGAGGAGAGAGCTGAAAGGTTCTCGTTGTGGGATGATGTCGAGCGCACTGTGCTTTAGGGTGCGGACCGGGCAGCGTGTGGTACTGATGCTTTAAAGTCTTGTCAAAAGAACCAATCGAAACGGCTGTAATTATGCGTTAGAGACACATTCCTCCACTCCACCGTTAGAGTCACCAGGCACCCAGTCCACTGAGCTGTTCCTTCCCAGACAATTCTTGCCCTGGCTCTGAGGACGCGAGCTGGGGACAAGCTGGGCTGGAGGCAGGGCACTGTGAATTCCTGCGGTCAGGGGCCCTATTGGAAGTCAGTCAGAACGAGAAGGAAGGAGGTCTGTGTCACTGCGAAAATGGGATGCCAGTGACCAAATGCACCTTGTACCTCACTTGTATCTAGCACATGGGTCCTGAGGGGCCAAAATGATGGGCTTTGGAGAACGCTGCCCTTCCAGGAGCCAGGACAGATCCGGGCAGCCCAGGGATCCTCTCATTTGGCTTTTGCACAAGTTCAGCACTGGTGTTTAACTTTTTTTCTTTTTTTTTTCTTCCTCCCTGTTATTTAAATGGTTTTAAACATGAAACTAGGCCAGGAAAAGGGGGTAGCATTGTTTTAATAATTAGCAATTATGATCGCTACAATATTAATTGCATATTTCCATAGCAAACACTTCCCCAGAGGGCTGAAGGGAGTGGTGGTTAGAGACTGTCAGAGCCTAAAACTGGAATTCCTAAGAACCGAAAAAGGAGAGAAAATCAACTTCTTCCATTTAAGCAAATTACCACGGGGACTGCAGGCCCCTCTAATTAGCCCAGCTCGCGGTAGCTGGTGAGCGGGCGGGTGCAAAGTCTCACTCGGTACCACAGGGCCTGCCGGTGCAGCCCCCGACTCCGTGATTTCTTTTATTTCTGTCATTTGGGCAAGACAGGAGCTTATTTCCAGGGGGCGCCGGGCTGGGCTGGAAGACGACACTCCAGATCTTGGTACCCTGGGCCCCCAGGCTGGGGCCAGGGGTTCATTTGTGCAGATCCTGAACCCAGAAGGGCAAAATGGGACAGGACCACAGGCAATTCCGCGTGGTGACGCTCGGGGAAGGCACAGCGGGAGAGGCCACCGAGTGCCTTCCCAACTTGTGACACAGATTAAGGGGTTCAGGGCAGAACTAGGGGAACACAAAAGCAGGGGTGGGGGTGGGAAGCAGGAAGGAAGGAAGGAGGGCAGAAAGGAGGGGTAGCCCAAGAGAAAGAAGGCAGTGGTGTAGAAGGAAGAAGAAGCAAATAGAGGACAGAGGAGAAACTGAACTAGAAGGCAGAGGAAAGAAATCAGGAGGAGGGTAAGGATTAAAAAGAAAGTCCATGGCACCATCAGGACAAAGGAGAGATCAATCAGAGAGGACTTCCTGGAAGTGGGGTCCTTCGTGACTGCTTTGCACTCAGCCCAGGAAGGATTTTTACAAGAACAAGGCACTCCCACTGCAGCCTCCAGCTTCAAGGATACTGGCAGGCTTGTGTAAGAGTCCCCAGATGAGTCTGGAAAAGTAGCACAGAGGCAAAACTAACCAATCCTTCCCTGGGCGCTCTGTCGGGGAGAAAAGAGATGAAAAGACAGTGACCTCAGAGCCCAAACTGTATCCTGTGTTGGCAGATCTCATGCCTGACACATACGGTTTCTCACTTCACGTTCATGGCACAAGTAAGGAGGAATTGCTATACCCATTTTACAGCTGGGAAGACTGAAGAAACCTGTCCACGGTCACATACTTAGAAAGAGACAGAGGCTGAGCTCTTTCCAACACATCAACATATCACACCATCTTCCCAGCATCACCTTTCATTAACCTCTGAGTCCTTGAAAGCCAGCTTCCTAACTGAAGCAAGCCTCCCTGGCCGCATCCATGGCCGGGACCTCCTCACAGCACTTGGAAAAGTCTCACTCCCCTGCTCCTGGTCGGGTTGTCCCGGGACACAAGGGCTCCATTTTAAAGTGACTTGCTAAGCGAAATTCCAGCTTCCCAAATAGAGACATTAAGGGGCAATAATTCTCATTGTAAAAAGGTTCCCCCTAAGGTGCCTTTAAATGGGCGTGCTCCCCTGTGCGCGGAAGCCTTGTTTACAGATCATCGACTCCTCGATGGAGAAGCTGGGAGGCTTGACAGAGACACTTACACAATGTCTCTAGCTGCTTCCAGTGGAAAAAAGATAAACAATGACAATAAAGAGAGGGCGCTTCGAGAGAAGGGAGCCCAACCGTGCGAGGCGAGTGAGGACGACCAGACTGTACGCGCACAAGCACCTGTCATTTCTCCGCGATCCCCACGCCTCCTGCCCCGGTCCCATGGCAGGACAGCTGTGAGCCATCCCCTGGTACATGCGCAGCCCCGTAAGGAGGACCAAAAGTGTTACCCTTGATGGGGAGGTGGGGAAAGGGAGGCCCAGCAGGTCCTCGCGCCTGTCTGTCGTGCGTGTGACTCTGAACCTCTCCCCACCCTTGACGTCTCGGTGGCTGTTTCAATGCCGTCCTGCTCCCCCCGGTGATGAGGGAGGAATCCCCAGCCCAGGGTTACGGGGTGGCTGGGCACACAACACCCAACCCTGGGCAGGTGAGATGGACCTCAGTTTCCTAGTCACAGATGCTCAAAGCCTGGGGTGGCGGGAAGGCAGGGCACACCACGCAGAGCCACGTGGGGGGGGTGCACTCAGGAACGGAGTGAACAGTCAGGCTGTGGTAGCAAGAGGGGGAGGTGACCTCTGGTTCCCAGGGGAAGATGTGACTGGCTTGACTGAATAATTCTGAGGCTGACCGGGAACTGAAACCCGCTCACAGGAGTAAGCAGAAACGGTGCAGGGAGCCCCTGGGTGAGGGTTGTTCGGGTGGGGAGACATCTGTGGGAGCAGAGTGCAGAAGGCAACACGCATCAGGGCATTCTGGCCACAGGGGAGGGGGCTCTCAATTCCACCAGCTGTCAATGCAGCATCACATGGTGTCAGACCTTAATCTCAGGCCTTACACCACGGAGGTCCCCTTACAGGTGAGGCCCAGCTCCCACAGCCCCAGGGAGCTCATTTTCAGCAACATGGCCACAGGCTTCTAAGAATTGATACCAGCCAACACCCAAACCAGGTCTGGAAGCATCGCACCCTGGAGGAGGCCTGGGCCGGCAGCTCCATCCCTGAGCATCTTCCCCGACTCCAGGCCGGGAGGGCAGGGCAGGTTGTTCCAGCCCCAGCTGATAAAATGCATTGCCCCCACCTTCCCCAATAACAAGTCTGTGAGGCTTTGTTCGCTCTGTGTGTGTACACATATTACCTGCTGTATTTTTTATCTCGCTTATCCCCCAGAATCTATCTCAAAGCCCCTTTTGGAAACTCCTAAGTAGGCTGTAATGCATGGATTTCAGGCTCTGCTCAATAGTTTGCCATGTAGTCATTTCCCAAGCCTTAGCGTGCAGGAAGAAACAGCCAAAGCAGAAACATGTTTAACCAAACAGCAGCCTGTTGCGGGGAGAGACAGGGAGGAAGCGGGGTAGGGAGTGGGGAGACCCAGGGTAGCACCCACGCCTGCTTCTTTCAAAAGTCTGCTGGATGATTTCTGTTCACCCATCCCCATCAACTTCCTTGTCCAGGGATGCTGGGCTTTGCTCGGGGGAGGACAGTGTGGAGAGAAGCCCAGTGGTGACCATCCTGAGACAACATGGAAAATGCTCTGGACACAACGTTTCAAGGATATTTCAAACAGAAGAACATAAAACTTGATTCCACTACAGCGGGTAAGCCTGAGTGAGGGCCAAAAGCAAATGACAACCTAGAAAAATGAAAGTCCTTGGCAATAATTGTAGTGGGCGGGGCTGTTTGATTTTTTTTCCCTTTTGAAAGTCCTTTATTACAATAATAATGTTTGGGTCATTATAATATTTTGGTGTCATTATATTCAATGGTTTGGGGATAATTGGTAAGAATCAGGAAAGATAAAAGGATGTGGTATCCCCCTCTAAGAGCTAAAGATCCTGTTGGAGATACAACTTGAAGCCATCACACAAATATCTCTTAATTAACAGGAGATGAAGGGAACGCTGGGAAGGCTTGAAATTAAGGATCAGCCTGTAAGCAGAGGCCAACTCACCCTCTAACCAGGCCAGGTCTCCAGAGGCGATGGGCTTGTCCCCAGTGCCTTTTCTTCCTTTGTGGAAGACCCCTCCACTTCCATCACTGCAGAAGCAGAGCCTGCATCCCCAGGTCCAAAGCACCCAGGCAGGACCCTGCGGAAGGACACGTGAAGCTGCAGTAACCAGCTGCAACCAAGGGCCTCTCCGGTGGCTCTGGGGCCCTTGAGGGACGGGAATGAGGTTCAGAATGCTCTCTGCGGGCCTCTGCTTTCTCAGCACGTTTCTCCAAATCACATCCAACGCCTTGTCACCACGCCGTGCAATTTCCAGAGAGCCCTGGATCTGGGCGAGACGACGGCAGAAGGAAACCCGTGTCGTCTCCATCACTGTTCCCAAGCCTCAATGGCTGCCACAGAGAGATCCACAAATGTTCACCGACCGGAACTGGGAAGGACCAAGGCCACGAGGAGAGGGGGCTGGGGTCCCGGTGCTTCATGGCTCAGCAATTTAGCACCGATGTGGGGACAGGCTGTGCTGGCCCTGCGGCTCTAAGCCTTGAGGTCTTATCCTGGCTCTCATACCCTCCAGCCCAGCTTCTGCAATACGACCCAGCTCTCCGCTCCGTGTCCCACCACTTCCTGCCCGGGGATTGTTGGGTATCAGCAGACACGGGGGCTCCCCAGGAGTAGTCCACCACTGGCGCATCTGGGCGGGGCATTTTATGTCGTGTTATATTACATTCTCTAGTATTATTTTATTAGCCAACATTATCATTCTTATCGCCAAGTACTACCTCCAGTAGCATTATCGCTAATACTATTACTCTAATTCTATTGTCCTCGCCAATGTTATTAGCTCTCCAACATTATTTTGATTATCTCCACTATTATTATTACTATCTACAATGAGCAGAGGAGTTGCCATTACACAGGTACACGGGCCACAAAGGCCAACCAAGAACAAGTCATGCCTGAGGACACAAGTACATTTGGATGCACAGGGTCAAAGGTCAAGGGAGGTCAGGGTTAGGACCTGAGAAGCTGTGAGCTGGGGGCTGGAACCAGCAATGCTGCTTGACAAGCACAGGGGCTCTGGGCAGGGAGGACAAGATCTGGCCTGGAGGGGGGCCGGCCGAAGGCCCTCATCTCTCATCTCCTCTTCTGCCGAACGCCAGTCCCGCTGTGAAACCGGGAGACCCCGTGTGTGCTGTGGAAGAAAGGATGCTGGAGGTAGACAGCAGCTTCAAATTGCTTGGGGGATGAAGAGAAGCAGAAATAAGTAAATAAAGAAGTAGGCAAAATAGAATGTAAATTGGAAAAGGCAGAAATGTCAGAGCTGGGAGGACACATTAGATTATTCCGGTTGAGCCTTCAAGTCAGCAGACAAGGCTACCAGGCCTCAGGAAGCCGCAGGGTTTCCCCAGGGCTCGTAATGGATCCAGGATGCGAACCAAAGTCTGCTAATCACCAGTGTCTGTCCCCGTGGGCCCGCTTGTTGCCCCTGGTGTGGCCCAAGGTCCAAGGCGTGATATTGTCGGCCATCTGTCTCCGCCACAGGAATATGAGCCCCACCAGAGCCACACTGTGTCAGTTTGTCTCTCCAGGACCTAGAACACTGCCTGGCCTGTGGGAGAGGCAGACCCTGATCCAAGTTGACTCTTCAGCCACAGTAGCCTAGAGAGCAGAAGGGAGCTCAGGAAGGGACCTGAGGGCCACTCCCTGAGCCTGTGCTACAGAGACTCGCATGGGGGTCCCCTGGGCAGGTTTGGGTGCCATCTCTCCTGTTCACTGACTCCTCTTCCAATCCACCAATCCCGCAATATTTACTAGGCAGCCTTGAGAAAAGTGGAGGCTCAGATTTGCAAGTAGTTCCAGTGAAAAGTGGGGACATTTCATAGCAACCATAGTAACAGGTCCTTAGACTCCCTCGCACTGGTGTAGCAAGACACATTTCACAGCGCTCACGTTTTGGACCGCCCATTCTCCCTGACACTGGGGGGCTCGATCTCTGACCACTTCCTCTCCCGCCCGCCATGATGATCTGCCCTGACTCCAATCTCAAGTCACAATTCACAAGCCACTATCTCTTTATTGTTTTAGATCTGCTCCCATTTGCAAAGCCCAAGCTAAGTATATCCTCCACTGGCATGAGTCTTACCAGCGACAGAATTCAGGTAAAGCCTTTGAGGCTGAGATGGGCATGAGCTCCTGGTCTGGTCTCCCTGGCACTGCTATCTTAGGGCAATTGTCGGGACTGCCTGCCCTGACTTCAGGAGTCTGTGTGTACCCTGGTCCATTGTCCCTAGGTCTCTGTTCCATTCATCTCTCCCTCATGTCCACCTCCACCAGAATCCACTCCCAAGAAAACCTGTGCTTCCTCATTGCTGTGTGTCCACTGACCCCATCAGCCCTTCTAGGCTTCAGAGCACCTGCATGTGTCTTGGCCATTGACTTTCAGGTCCTTGAACATCCAGCCTCGCTCCCAACTCCATCCAGGTGCCCATCATCCAATATGGCACCCCTCTACACCAACCCCTCACCCAGCCTGGGAACTGGAAACTAACCAGCCATCCTCCGCAGCTCCAGCAGGGGCTGTGGGGGTGGGAGGAAAAGAACCAGCAGAACAATGGGCCATTGACTATGAATTCCATTTCTCTTCCCGGCCCTGACTATTGAAACAGAAGACGGGCTTTGTTGACGATGTGTGTGTACACATATTAGCTCCACTATCTCCTAGTTTACTTATCCTCCGGAATTTGTTTCAAAGCCGCCTTTTGGAAGCTCCTAAGTAGGATGTAATTCAGCGGATTTTATGTTCTGCTCACTGGCTGGCAAAGTTGTTTATTCCACAAACCCCCGGCATATCAGAGAAAAAGAAGATGCATAAAAAACAGGGCTGCTCTGTGCCCGCACTCCCCACCGTGCCCCAGCCCAGGCTGAGGAAGGCTCCTTGCCTTGACAGAGTCTGTCAAAAGTTTCTTAACGTCTCAACTTTATATTCTCAACTTGGGTTG
The DNA here is from genome assembly GCF_009834535.1 of Camelus ferus. Lineage (NCBI taxonomy): Eukaryota > Metazoa > Chordata > Mammalia > Artiodactyla > Camelidae > Camelus > Camelus ferus. Next base: position 14,396,150 of record NC_045725.1, read on the forward strand.
TTAGTATGAAAGAAACAGTCTGTAAATGGCATTTAAAAGCAAATTGGATTTTCTTCCCCCAGCTGATACAGCCCTCGGTGCCGCTTGCCAGACGACGCAGTTTACTTCTCATCCGAAGCAGCCATTTGTCATGTGTCAGAGGATCTGAAATAAAATTCCTTTGTGTACGACTGTCTAATAAAGAGGTCCTTAACGTTAATAATTTACTCTGAATGCCACTCACCCGTTGTTTCCCTCAGACCTTCCATCTGAGTCATCGAAGCTGGAAGGCATTCGAGGATTTTCAAAGATCCTGAGTATGTGTTCTGGAATAACGTTCTCGCCAAACATCCCTCTTCTTGCTATGCGTGGCTCCGCTTGCAGGCATTAATGTGTGTCAGGAGAGCCACCTGCTTGCCAGGGAGGGAGCCGTGGGACCCAGGAAGGGAGAGAGCAGGAGGCAGAGGAAACAGCAGGAGGAAGACGGCAGGAAAGGGCCACTCGGACACTCAACACTCCGCAGTGTGCACTGGGGGACACCGTGCACTGCGATCTGTAATTAACAGTGGAGCCACAGGCACAAACCCAAGGACTTCTCCACCTTCAATACCTTTCTAGAATGAGATGGGACACAAGTCAACAAATTAATTGACAAACGCAGACAGACCTACATAACTTTGTGAACATAGTTTATGTGTCACCTGTCCTGGCCCTGCCCATCCGCCTGGATCCTGCTCCCCTGGCTTCCTTTGCTCCTCGGGCACGTTTCCCATAGAACCCTTGTCATTGTCATTTGTGTAGGCGTCTTGCTTTGAGTGGCTATCAGTCTAACCAGACCCTAGACTGGCTGACTTAGACAACAAACAGTTAATTCTCACAGTTCTGGAGACTGGGAAGTCCAAGACCAAGGTGCGGCAGATCCAGTGTCTGGTGAGGGCCTGCTCCCTGGTTCATGGCTGTCTTCTCGTTACGTCCTCCCACAGCAAGAGCAGAGAGATGGAGAGCAAGCTCTCGTGTCCCTCCTTGCGAGGGCACTAATCCTACTCACGAGGGCTCCACCCTCATGACCTTATCACCTCCCAGAGGCCCACCTGCTAAACGCCTCCACATTGGAGGGTAGGCTTTCAGCACACGAAGGCCCACTGACATGGTGCTCACATTCTGAGAAGGTCAGAGCTCATGTCCCTCTCCCAGGGGCTGGGAGGGGACAGCCAAGGCTGGAATCAAGCAAGGGAGGCAGAGACAAAGATCCTCTGAGCGACCTGCCAGGGAGGCTGAGGTCGTGCTCCCAGGGAAGCCTGTCAGCCTACTCCAGGCACGTCAGTCTTGCCAGACACCTGCATGCCCTCTTCTATGGAGAACTGGCCAGAGCAGAGCCCCTGCTGCCTGCACGCCTGCTCTCTGCCAGGGGAACTCTGGTCCCGCCTGACTGGACCAGCAGTGGGCACCCAGCCTCAGGGCAAGCCTGCCGTGGAAGGGACAGTGACCTGTGAAGGTCTGATATGAGGAGTGAGGTATACCCTCTCTAATGGTTTTGAACCAGAGACTAGTGAGATGTGGGAAAGAAGACCATTGGTGGAAGGAGAAGATTGGTGAGGACTTGGAGATGCAGAGAGAGATTCAAGACCACTTCTGCCTGGGCCCTGACAGATTTGTTCTCAGTCTAACTCAAATGTCACTTGACAAAGACCTTTTGTTCCTAAGTCAGTTTCTGTCTCTTACAACCTAAAGAGTCTAGCATGAATACAGCCACCATCCACAGTGTGAGGCCCTTGGGATGTGGCACTGAGCAGCAGAGGAGGGCCAGCCTAAGAGGTGCCAGTTGACATGTGATTTTTTTTCAGATTGGATGAAACGATGGAGAGTGGGAAGATCTTTAACAGAAGAAGAATGAAAACTTTGCAATACATACAAAATACAATGACATCCTTTTCAAGTCTGAAGATACGTAAGTAAGGGACGTTAAAGTGGACCATTAAATTTTACTAGTAAAGTAACCACTTTATTAATGTATTTATAGTACACTTGTAGACATGAAAAGCTGAGTTTGGGAGTGGAAATTTTAATGTGAATATTTTTCCCAAATCATAATTTATTTTTCCATTTTCCTTTTGTTGTAATTAGATCCATTTTTAGTTCCTACTGTTGTTTATTTTTATCAATCCTTATTTTTCATCAGTTTTAGAAAAGAATTGTCTATTATAGTGGCCTTTAAAAAAGAAGCTTTTGGTCTCATAAATTAACTCTGCATTTTGTTTTCTGTTCAGTTGGCTTCAGCTTTCATCTTTATTAATTCCATTTGTTTATTGTCTTTGTTTTTCCGTTATTGCTCTTTATCTAATTTCTTGAGTTGAAACCTCAGGTTATTTATTTTCAGACTTGGTGCTTTCTAATTCATGGATCTATGGCTTTAAATTATCTTCTGAAGACCCACACTCCATGTGTTTTGATATATTGTGTTCTTGTGTTTATTCTCATGATGTATAAATCCCATTGTGATTGACCCTCTAATTTCATCATTAGCACAGATTTTACATTTGCTACCATTTAGTTGATGATTTCTCATTTTATTGCATTATGATTTGTGAATGTGACAAATAGGTATGAGCAGTCATCTTTGAAAATATATTGATATTTAATTTGTGACCTAACACATGGGCAATTATGTGAATGTTTCATATATGTTTGGAATGGATTTGTTTGTGTAGTATATATCGTACATTATATATTTCATCAACCTTGTTAATCATGTTATTTGTAACCTCTGTATCTTGACTTGGTTGTCTTGTTGATCCGTTGAGAAGCAAGTTAGTCTCTCTGATATTGTATTTATCTATTTCTCCCAGTAGTACTATCAATTTTTGCTTTATGTGTTTTCAAGTGTTTTGTTATGTGCATAATGGTTCATGATCGTTACATATCATCTTAATAGGGACTTGCTTTTATCAACATAACAAATTTCTCTTTGTTTGTAGTTCATATTGCTTTTTCTGTTTCCATTTTTTGTTTGTTTGTTTTCTTTTTTGGTGGGGGAGGTAATTAGTTGTTGTTTTTTCAATGGAGGTACCGAGGATTGAACCCAGGACCTCGTGCATGCTAAGCACACTCTACCTCTGAGCTATACCTGCCCCCTCTGTTTCCATTTAATTAGCCTTCCCTGGCATACATCTTTACATCTTTCCTTTTATTTTCAATTTTTCCATTAGCTTTGTATGTGTATCTTGGTAGAAAACTCCATGAAATTGGATTTTTAAAAACCCTACTTGAGAAGAATTTAACTCATTCACGAGTATTGTGATTACAGATATGTCTGAAGTTATTCTAACAATGTTGTGTGTGCATGTCTCTGTGTATATTTGATTTATTATACTTTCTGATTTGGTTTTTACACATTTTTCTGCCTTTTGGTAATTTTGTCTGAGCTATCTTCATTTGATTCCATTTTTTTCTAATATCTTGAAAATTATACCCTATATTTTAATTTTTCTAGTGCTTCCCCTTAAAATTTTGTCAGCAATCCCTTGCATTGCTGTAACACCTATGAATGTTCAGTATCTATATTTACCCCCAACTCAGACTAAAACCAAACTGCCTGTCACCCCTCCTCCCCTTATCACCTCCACCCTGCTACCTCCTGTGTTTGGCAGCATCTGAAATTTTTGTTCTGATTTTTCATTTTTAAGCATTTTTAGAATAAACCACAAGTTTTGCTAATTTCTTTTCTCTTTATCGTGCCTTCCTCGCAAATTCATTATTTGGTTTTTGGTCGCATGTGGGATACTCAGTTGTATAGGGCCCATCTCAGTTTTACTCAGATATACTTTGAGGGGCAAGAATGACATGCTTTGATCCTACATGCATTGAGTATTATTTGAAAGTGTTTTAAAAGTGATTTCATGAAGGAAAATACATTATTTTGTCCATCTTATCATTTAGGAATAATTTTGGCTTTTTTTTTTTAAACAAGAAGTCCATGAAATAGTAGCTTAAAAACATTGAAATGTATTTTTCTCTCAGGTAAAAGAAAGCCCAGAGGGAATCAGCTCAGGTCTAGTGTGGTCACTACATCGTGTCAGAAACTCAGACTTCTATCTTGTTGCTTCATAGAATGTGACTTCTGTTCCCAAAGCCACCGCATGGTTCACTGTGGCTGCTAGGACTCCAGCCATTACGTCTCCATCAATTGAGGCAGCAGGAAGGAATAAGGCAGAAAATGAAAGGTACCTCATCCTTTTAAGGAGGCTTTCCAGAAAACAATAAATCTACCTCTATATATAAGCTATACCTAGCTGCAAAGGAGGCTAAGAAATGAGGTGTGCTTTCCTTTTTTTTTAACTGGATAGGTCATGTGCCTGCATAAGGGCACATCATGGTGAAATTTAAGAACAGCAGGAATCAATAGAAGATTCTAAAAGCTTGCAGAGAGTAGAAAAAGATCACACTAAAAATAAAAGGTCTCACTGAAATGATTTGGAATTAAGTATCTATGGCAATCTGGAAGTTAAAAGCCAACAGAGCAACACCTTTAAAAGTCTGTGGGAAAAGGTTCTCCAACTGAGAATTCTACATCCAATCACAGCCTTCAGTGAGAACATTTTTATTTTTCACAGGAAGCTACAGAATGATGCAGTTCACCAAAACAAAGATGTAAACCAAGAAGAAAGAAAAAGTGGGATCCAGAAAATAGGAACCCAACAGAGAAAAGAGGTGAAGACAAATTCCAGGGTAATAGCTGTTACAAAGGTTAACACATTTAAATAGACTGAGAAGAGATTTTTGTGTCTGTTAAAGAATTGGGGAATTGAGTGAACAATTCTGTACTAACAGGTATACAAACTAAGCAAACAAAAATGAAAACAAGTTTTAATCCAGAGGAAAGAAAAAAAGAATTATAACCATAACACACTACATGACTTAGGTGTGAATTAATATTATATAGTCATATTAAACACCCAATAGTGATTTTAACCAGAATTTGTGATAAAGCTATATTGGACAATGGAAGAAAGATAAGTGTATGTGTTTGGGGAGGGGAGAAATGGGCAGAGAGAGCTAAAATCTAATTTCCCATAGTTGAAGTTCAGTAGATAATTCTTAGAAGTGAGAAATCAAGAAATGGCTGCATATATAAGAAATCGAGAAATATGGAAGTAAATAGTAGTGGGGAGGGTACAGCTCAGTGACAGAACACATGCCTAGCATGCATGAGGTCCCGGGTTCAATCCCCAGTGCCTCCATTTAAATAAATAAATAAATAAATAAATAAACAAACCTAACTAACCCCCTCCCCAAAAAAGAAGAAGTAAATAGTAGAAGAAATAGCGAAAGCAGCTGAGAGTTGTTCCTTTGGAGAGTAAGAATTTAGAATGGAGAGAGACAGTAGCAAACTGCCTTTTCACCCCTAATAACACTTTCTTTCTCTACAAATGTAACAGTTTGCTGTACAATATAAATCAAATATATGAATGCCAGGCAATTTGGGGTTACTTTTTCTTTGTTGGCAGGGGAGGTGATGGGGAAAGGAAGGCATCTTACACACTAGCCAAATACAGTAATTCTTCCAAAGAAGAATGGGAGGGCTGGTAAATGTTCTGAGTCCGTTCTTGTCTGCTCTGGCTTCATTTTACCCTCACACTTGAATGATAATTTATGTTCAAAGCCATTTTCCCTCAGAGCCTTGAAAATATTGCTTCATTATATTTTTGTATCCAGTCTTGCTGATGAGGAGTGTGCTGTCAATCCATTTCTTGTTCCAATGTGTCGTGGGTTGAATAGTGTTCCCCCCCAAAAGATATGTCCAACTTGTAACCCCCAGCACCTGTGAATGTGACCTTGTTTGGAAAGAGAATGTGTGCAGATATAATTAAGTTAAGGATCTTGAGATGAGATCCTTTGGGATGGACTCTAAACCCATAGACTAGTGTCCATAGAGGAAGAAGAGAAAACACAGAGAAGACCATGTGAAGATGGAGGCAGAGGCTGGACCAGGGCGGCCGCAAGCCGAGAAGGCCAAGGATCTCCAGGAGCCACCAGAGCCAGAACACAGGCATGGAAAGGGTCCTCCCGCAGAGCCTCCAAAAGAAACAGCTCTGCCAAGTCCTTGCTTTCAGACTCCTGGCCTCCAGAACTGTGATCGGTACATTTCTGTTGTTTTGAGCCACCCAGTATGTGATACTTTGTTACAGCAGCCAGAGGAAACTAATACATGTGTATGTCATTTATTTTCTTACTCTGAAGGTTTTTAGGATTTTCCCTGCATCTTTGGTGTTCTAAAATGTCACTATGACATCGCTATGTTTGAGAGTCTTAAAACTTTGCTGGCTGTGCACGGGCCCTTTAAATCTGAGGACTGGCGTCTTTCTTTGGTTCTGGAAAAATTCTTTTCTATTCTTTAAGAATTGCCTGTCCTTGGAGCAAAGGTTGCTGCCATGTCCTCCCCAGTGTGTGCTGCACAGAGCGGGGTGTCGCTCCAGGACCTTGCTTCAGACATGTAAGCTCCCCAGTATCCACTAAACCATTGATGTCTCTGTCACTGGAAAAACACAACCAAAAAAAAACCTGTCTCTCCTCCATTATGTCTGTTTTTCCCTTTTGGTACTCCGCACTTGTGTGTCCTCTGTGTTGGTTAGCTTTTCTTTCATACTTTCTATCTCCTTATCTTTCGCACTGTGTCCCTGGAGAAATTCTTGCCTTGATGTTTTAGCAATGATTCCTCCTTCATCTGTGCTCATTTTGCAAGTCAGTCCAACAATTTTGAGATGTTTAAAACATTTCTGCTAACAAAGTTTCAATTCCCGTGATCTCTAGTTTTCTGATTGTATTGATCTGAACCCTTCCACATCTTTAAGAAAAAATTTTCTGGTTGGATGAAAGCTGTAGTGTGTCCTCAGAATGCCACCACCTGGTACCTTTTTTAGGCCTTCGTATTTCTAATCAGGAAAGGACTCTTCTGATTCTGATATTCGCTGCTGTTTATTGTACCCTTTTGAGGATCCAGGGAATTTGCTGAGCACTTAACGTGCACCATCTTATTCAGTACTCACAGCCATCTGGAAGGATGGTAATAGCGACATCCCCATTTAATAGATGTGCAAACTAAGGCAAACAGAGGTCACTTGCCTCCGATCACAGCAGAGCTAGTCAGTAGTGAGATGGAATTTGGATCTAAGGATGGCCGACTTCAGCATTGGAGCACTTGGCCTTTCTATTATTTTGCCTTAAATTATGTCGCATATATCACATCCCATTTCCAGCTATCCGTTGGCCATTTGTTAAAGGAGATTAGTGTAGAGCAGTGATTCTCCACCGGGAGTGACTTTGTTCCCCAGGGGACACTTGACAACGTCTGGAGACTACTGATTTTCACAGCAGGGGCTAAAGGAAGGTGCTACTGGCGTCTTGTAGAGGCCAGGGGTGCTGTTAAACACCCCACCATGCACAGCACATCCCACAACAAAAAATCATCCAGCTCCGAGCGTCAGTGCTGCCAAGGTGGGGACACCCCAGCGCAGAGCCCTGCGAGCCTGAAGAGGACTAGCCCAAATGTCAGAGTTAAGTGAAGAGCCGAGTGAGCCCAGGCTCGCCACCGGCCCGGAAGGAGAGACATTAAAGGCGCGGGACGTGCTCCTCCCAGGGCAGGGAGCCGCAGCAGCACTCCATCCTGCCCCAGGGGCCCGGCCTCCTCACAGACCCCCAGCGCCGAGTAACGCTCACCCAGCCCCGTGTAAAGTCCCGTCGGACAGGACGAGGAGCCTGCCTGCAGGATGGGGTTTCTCCTCTCATTTCTTCTTCTCTCCATTTCAAACAGGCAGCCATGCCCTGCTTGCTTCTTAGCCCCAAGGATCCTTGCAGGGTGGAAAGCAGAAAAAGACCCCGGGAGAGGGGGCCAGAAATGGCAGTACCTCGGGGAGCAGAGGCCGGGGAAGGGGGGGCACCCGGCTGGGCGGTGCACCTGCGGAGGCCGGCGCCCAGGCCCCCAGCCTCGCCAAAGGAGCGCAGGGCCCAGACAGGCGTCCGCAGGGGGAGGACCACAGGAATCACCCAGGCGACCACAGCAGCCTGGAGCGGGACACCCTGGGGGCGCTGTCCTGGGTCCCTGGGGCTCTGGGTGGGGGGTTCCACCCGCGTGTGTTCAGGGTAAGAGGCAGTGGCTGAAGCACCACCTACCCTGCCTGAACCACCTGTGAGGCAGGCACTGGGGAGAAAGCGAAGGCAAAGCAGGACGCCTGCGAGCAGAGTGGGGCTGGGTGTCTGAGCCTGGTCCTCTCCTCCCTGTGGTCGGAGCCCCTTGTGGCCAGGGCAATTCCAGAGCAGGGGGCCACCAGCGGCAGGCGCTGGGGCATCTTCCAACAATCCTTTGCCCTCTGGCACCTAGGGACTTATTTAAAACTCCCCGCCTGCCTCCCCTTCCAGCCCCACCGTAGAAACTTGACCTTGTCAAAATGAATGAAATACGAGAGGCGGGGGAAGCTGGGAAGGCCCCGTGGAGCACGTCCTGGGCCCAGTTTGACCAGTGGCGGTGAGGTGAACCAGCCTGAATTTCTCCTCCCTTCTCCCCCTGCTGAGGAGGAACCAAGGCGAGGAGGCGGAGACACTGGCTCCCCATCCCTGAGTCCCCAGGAGGCAGCACACCTCCCAGCAGCCCAGCCTCCACCCTGTGGGAGACAAGTAGGGGAGTGATATCTCAGCTTAGCGGACCCAGTTTTTCAAACTCAAATCCCATTTCCCTGTTGACCCACAGGAACACCTTGGAGATGGTTCATCTTCATTTCTGATTGATTTTCTGTCAATATTTCCCTGCCTCGCCCCCACCCCAGCCTTTCCATCAAGTAGTTAATGAGCTGTAAACACACACTTGGACGTGCAGGGGGGTGGTTTTCCAAGGAGCCTTGTGAACAGTGGACGGATGTGGACGACACGAACGACCCCCTCTGGTTCTGCTACAGGTGCACGTGCGTGTTTAGATTTTCTCACTTCGGGTCCCCAAGATACATGAAGTGAAGACAGCCCCTCCCCTTCCCAAGCAGAGATAAGCAGCAACTAGCCAACAAGAAGGCAGGGCACTGAGGAAGCCCCACCTCTCTTCCCTCTGCCTCTCACCAACCCACAGCCTCTTCTTGGGGTTAAAGGTTCCAGAAGGAGCAACCATATGGGAAGCGGCCGAATCCGGAGCACGTGGAAGCATCAGTTTGTCTGCTGGAGCCTGGGCTTAGCTGGGACTGAGCCTCGGAAAGTTTCAACCTGCCTTTCCTGTGGGAAGACAGGCCTGGGTGGGGGCACCTGGGGTGAGGGGTGTCTCAAGTGTGAGGGGGGCCTGGTTTTGGAAGCTCCCAAAGATGATAGTGGACTGGAGAAGACGAGCTTGACTCCACAATCTGGTCTCGTGTCAACCTAGGGTTGTCACCCAAGACCCCTCACCTTGGGGTCTCAGTTTTCTCATCCATCAGATGGGTCAATCACTCCTTCCCTGCTTACCTTCTAGGAGTGTTAGAAGAATCCAGAACACAAGGTTTGGAAAAAGTCTAGAGGTGTTATAGATGTCAGAGAGGTGGCCATCCGACCCTCGCCCAGTCCCTCTGGCCCCAGCACCCCCCGGGATCCCCATCTGTCCTGCCCACCCGCCAAAGCCCAGGAGTTTTTCTGCAGTCCGCCTGAATGTTAACATGCAGGGAAAACTTCAGGGAAAACATACAGCTGATAAAAATTTAATGCTATATGTAACAAAGCAGAATGAATATTTAATCCGTGCTTTTATGCGAAACCACATAACCAACCGGCCCCACGCGGCGGCGGCGAGGGCGGCGCGGCCCCTCCCGGCTCACGGCGCCCCGCGCCGGCAGCGAAGCAGTTAAGCTGCTGGCAACAAGCAGCTCCTAATAAACACTCGGCTAATTCTGTAGGAAAAGCACTAATTAGAAAAGCAATAATAATCGGTGTAATTGCTCTAAATTACCCTCCTAACAGAGAACTGCCTGCGCTCGGAGCGGGGAACGCAGCTGCCGCCGCCCAGCCCGCATCCCGCGCCCGCGGCCCCGCGCTCTGCTGCCCCCTGGTGACCGCCGCGCGACACGCCCGCCCGGCCGCGAGGAGCAGTCACGCGAACCCCGACGCTCGGGCGCCCCCTGGTGTCCGAGTCACTGCGTTGATCTGCAGACCGGCCGGAGGCCAGAGAACCCGAGGACCGCTCCTTGGACTGTCTCCTCCTCCCTCCTCTCTCCCATTGGACGGCTGGCAAGCAACCAACATTACATTGGCTGCACTCAAGGAAGAGCGAACGAGGGCAAAATAATAACGGAAGGAGGAAACCTCTAAAGAGTTCTCGGGATGGTGTGGATTTAGGGGATTGCTTTGGGAATAGGGTTGATACAGACAAGCCCAAAGAATGGGGGCCTTCCTCAAACTGGGAGCTCAGGATTACAGGGCAGATGGAGTGCTTCGGAGAGAGGGCCAGGACAGCTTCTGAGCGCGCAGCCCCGCAAGAGTGGAGAACCCTGGGAGGGCGGGACTGCTTTTGACCTGGCCTGAAATTAACAAGGGTGCGGTGTCGTTCTGATGGGTTTATGGAGCCCTGACAGGCTCCCTCAGAGTTCATGCCCCTCCCTGCATAAAGCACTCGTGGGGTCTGCCGTGGCTTTCCGAGTGAAGTGAGGACCTTAGCCTGTGTCTCTCCCAGCCCTCCTCGGACCAAACCACAGGCACTGCCTTGTCGGCAGACTCTGGTCCACATTCTCCCCTCCCGCTCACAGTAGGGGCTGCTCGAGGGCGGGTTTTCCGTGTGCATGGTGCCTGTGGTACCCACTCAATCATGCACCAAGGGTGAAATGCCAGAACATCCTGGTCGCCAGCATGGAGGGGAAGAGTGCACCTTACGAGTGTAAACCTGTAACCAAAGGTGCCAGCGAGAAGCAGGAGAGGGTACCCTGAAGCACAAGGGACAAAGGACATGACTGGCTTGGGGGCTTGGGGTCAGGGAAGACCTGGGGAGGAGGGGGTCTCAGCCTGTCGCTGGAAGCCGATGCTAGAGGTTTACAATAAGGACCCAGCGAGTTCGGGTGGATTCTGGTACTGGCTTTCTCCTCAGCACAGGGAATGAAGAGGGGTGTGCACCAGGAAAAACCAAAATACTGCTCCCTTGTCCACATACCCTCTCCTGACATCCGAGCCGTCCCACCCTCTTCTGTTTTTAAAATGAGCCCAGGGGGAGGCAGTGTGAAGGGAGCAGTCACTGCTTCCTCAGCCTGATGCCACAGACCCTCCACACACTGCCCCCACCCACGTGTCCCAGTCACCAACCGCTAGTCCCCTGAGGGTCTTGCTCCTCTGTCTCCTCCCCTCGGGCTCAGCACCTGCAGTACTTGGGTCTTGAAGGAAGCCTGAGGACCAAGGAGTGCTGTTTGGAACCAAGAGACGGTGCCTCCCTGCCGACCTCCACTGTCATTCTCACCTCCGGGCCTTTGCACCTGCTGTTCTGGCTTGTCTGCCCAGCGAACTCCTGGTCTTCCGTTTCACTTTGACAGTTCCCACCTCTGGGAAGCTTCCTCTCTGCTCCAGGCAGAGGTGGTCTGGCACCTCCTTCCCACAGGCTCCCAGCTCACTTTAAATAACACTCTCATCCCGTCATTCTTTGTCCCCGTCACCTGTTTCCTTGTCTCTCTTACAGGAGCCACGGGCACCGAGAGAGCGCAGGGGTCTCACTCACCCCCCACACCTGGTCTAGAAGACAGTTCTGCTGATGAACTGATTTTACAGAGGAGGAAACTGAGGTACAGAGCAAATGGCTAGAAAGAGCCAGTGCGTCAGAGCCAGGGAGGAGAAACCAGGCCCTTGGCTGGCTCTCAAGGGGGCCTCACCGACTTGATTCCAGGGCGGGTGTGGGCACAGCCAGGTAGCAGGCATCTCCACTGGAGACCGCTGAGAAGGGCCCACGATGAGAGACCCCCCTGCACGCGTGCACGTGTGCACACACACGTGTGTGCGCACACACACACACACACACACACAGGCAGTAGCATTTCCAAGGGGGCCTGTGGGCACATCTCCCACCTGGACCACTGCAGAAGCTTCTAATCGGCCTCGCTGCTGCCATCCATGCCCCTCCTCTAGCGGCCCTCCGCACAGCAGCCCTGTGGGCCGGTAAACCATGCGTCACATCAGGTCACTCCCCACGCAGAACCGCAACAGGCCCATCTCACTCAGTTAAAGCCGAGTCCTGCCAGCGGCCCCCCAAGGCACTGCACGCTCGGACCCCAGCCTCTTCCTCTCCCTTTCCCACTCGCTCCGTTCCAGCCACGTTAGTCCAATTGATACTCACAGACACGGAGCTCAGTCTTACCAGGGCCCTTCCCTCTGCCCGCAGTGCCCTTTCCCCAATGGCCACATGGCTGACTCCATCCCAGCTCTTCCATGGCTCCTCGGAGAGGCCTGTCCTGCCCGCTGTATCTAAAAGAACATCCCCATCATGCCTCATCTCCTTAGCCATCTTGGTTTCCTTCATAGAACTTCTTCTTTTGATGTAATACTGTATCTATTGATTTTTGTCTCCCTCACTGGACTGGGGGATTTGTAAAAAGCGGGCATTTTGCCTTTTGCTCTTCAGGTATCCTCACGTCTGATACAGTACCTGCCATATAAGGTGAGTTCATTAAGTACTTGATAAATTTAATTAAACAGTCACCAAGTCACAAAGAAATGAATTTCTAATGGTGGAGTTTCAGACAGTACATGCATTGCTATTGGACATGACGCAGTATGAGGCACATAGTAGGTGCTAGAAACGATTTGTAGAATGTTGGGCTTTCTCGATGTCTCTGTAAGCACCCTTTGTCCCCACCTTAAGCCAGGCGGTTGTCTTACCCCCTCACTAGGAGAGCATGCAATGTACAATGACATTGTTTTATTGGTGGAGGGTTTGTTCAGGCTGGTTGTTGGCTGATTTTCTGACAGTGCCTGTGGGACACTCCTTCTTTTCTTCCCCAGGTGAGGCTCAAGGACACAGTTGACACCATCCCTCTTCCCAGTGGTCCCTCCTGACTTTAGGTGCCCACCCCAGTAATTCCTGACCTAGCCAAATGGAAAATTTAATTTCCAACTAATTAGCTCTCAATTTGGTGCCTCTCCTCAGGTTACGGGACTGTTCCGCTCCCAAGAGAGGTGGGTTCCCCACCCACCTGTGGCCAGCATTTGACACTGCCTCTGTGGGGACGGAGACAAAGGGCCCCAGCCCCACCATTGTCTCTGCTCGGAGCTCACAGGCAGGCGGACACAAAAGCCTGATGAATTCTTCATGGCCCTCTGAAAGGGCGGCTCCCCCAGCCCCTCCTGTCATGGCCACAGGTGGGCCCTTGAATGGAGGAGGACATTATCTTCTCAGCCAACCAGATTCCTCTCTTGAGTCTTTGAACAGGGCTCCCTGAATCTCCTCCCCCAGCCTCCACCCCTTGGCGATGCCAACCCTGCACTTTGGCTGAAACCAGAATCCCCGCCATCAGGTCAAAGTGAGGTCACCCAGCATTGCTGGAAGGAGAGGACCCCCCTTCCTTCCACACACGGCACTCACTGCCGAGCAAGGCTTCCGGGGTTCAAGGCGTGAGACCCTGGTTCCTGGCAAGGATTTCTCTCCCCTGCTCCGGAAGGGGTCTCCAGGAAGAGATCTGCCTCTCCTTCCATGAGGAAGGGCCTGGGGTGGAAGCACCCTCCCCCCAGCCTCCTTTCCCTCCCCCAGGAGTCCTACCAACTCGCCTGCCCCTGCTGAAAGGGGCTGCACTCTGCCATGGCACCCTCTGCTGGTGGCTCCCAGGTGGTGTGAGGACTGCAGGCTTCATGTCCTGACTCTGAGTGTCCAAGGCACACTGCCTTCCACCCTCAAGTCTCTCTCTCACCCAAGAAATCCTTGAAGGGAAGAGGCAGCAGTTCTCTGGCCAAGTCCCTTCTCCAGAAATAAATGGAGGGGGAGGGAGGAAGAATGAGGCCTGGGGGAGGGGATGGGTTTGAATTAATGAGCTATGTACTTTCCTTACCCTATAATCCATACATTTGATGCGGCAGCCAATTTAACTTAGCTGTGAGATAATTTGTCATGCGGTTGTTAGGATGGAGAAGCTGGGGTGGGATGAGGGAGGGTGGGCAAGGCAGGGCCAGACAGAAGAGGGGGCTTTCCCAATTGCCTCCAAGAAATCCTCCCAGGGGCGCACACACCAGGTACCAGAAGCCCAAGGGAGAGAAGTGTGGACAGGGCGGGGCTCCTCAGGGACAGAGCCAGGATAGGAATAGGGAGGGAGGGATGGGTCCAGCCACTGCATGAGAGAGTCTCCACCAGGCAGAGGGAGTCTCACCTCTCCGCTGAAGACCAGGTGTGTCTGTGTAACTCTGAGGACCAGGACTGAGGGTGCTTCCCACAGATTTACTGAATCTGTATAATCCAGGGGTGGATGGGTGGATTGATTGATTGGATCCAGGGAGGAATGAGTGAGCTCCACCCGAAGCTTCTATGCATCTCATAATGTAACTGAACCAGGATATATGGCCTCATTTCTGTCTCCCAGCCTCATGCTTCCCTTAGAACCCCAAATCAAAGGACTTCAGAGTTAGATGGTCCTTAGAAGGAAACATTTTCAGATACGCTGGCTGCCCACAGGTCCTGGTTAGCCCAGACAGCTGTCCCAGTTTCCCACTGTTGTCCCAGGGTGATTGTGAATAATACTCCCTTTTACACATAAGACCATCCTGCTGTGGGCAGTACACTGTACGGTCACCTGCAGAAGAGGAGACAGGTGAGATGCAGTGGCTGTCCACAGCTCATCTGTGGTCATGCTCAGGTCTCCTGACATCCTAGATTCTTCTTGCCAAACTGAACCATCCAAGCTCCAAGGTCTGGCACTCAGCTCCACAGAATCAGACCCTACCTGCCCTCTGGGACCTTCCTCCTCCAGGAAGCCCTCCCTGACCAGGGTAGCCCACAGGGACCCACCACATCTGAGCTCTGCCATCCCAGTTCTGGGCACTTAATGTGTTTCTCCACCAAAATGTGACTGGGCCAGAGAGGAGAGTGTGCGTGGAGAGAGGGGAAGAGGAGGTGAGACAGGCAGCAGGGGCCAGATGGCTGGGGTCAGAAAGGAATCACTGCATGTTTCTCTCCTCGGACCCGAAGCTCAGAAGCAGCCTGAAAATTCAACTGGAAGACGGGAAGACACACGTCTGGATGGTGCTGGAATTCAGAAGTTGATCAGGGCCATTTGCATTCCGTGGTCTTGAGCAGAGGAAATGCCAGGCCCTTCCTACTAAGAGCCCTATATTCTGCTTGTCTAGTAGCCTGTGGTCCTGACATGTTTCCACTCCGCTCTCTGGTCAACCCCTTCTTCTGGCTGCCTGCAGCATCAGGCACCAGCTAGGGTGATGGATTCTCTCTCCTTTCTTCTCTTCTCAGGGGGCGTGGCGTTCCCTCCTCACCTGCCCTGGCCTTCCCACTTCTGAATGGACGGTGCTCCTTTCCCACTGTCAGGAGCTGCAGGAAGCCTGCCGCTTGCCAGACGAACTGGTCGCAGCCGCCGTCCACTCTCTGGAATGTAGCACCACCTAGTGGCAGCCTGCGGCCTGACAGTGCTGCGGTGACAATTCAGTCAGTCGACAAGCCTTTATCGAAAAAGTCAGCCACGAGAAAGGCATGATTCCAGGCCATCAGAAGTGGAGAGAAGATTAAAAAAAAAGAAATGCAAAGACACACAAATAAACAAGATACCTAAGCCACGCCCCCTGCACCTGAAGGCGCCTGCTTCGCAGTGGAGAACTGAGCCTAACACAGTCCAGCAGAAGCAGCACAATGTGATGCGACACCTGGGGTTGAAAGCCTGGCTCCAGTGCTTACCAGCTGGGCCACCCTGGGCATGTTGTTTAACCCCTGGAAGCCCCAGTTTCCTCCTTTGTAGCGTGGAAATAATAAACGTCTCTCCCGCAAAGGGACGTTGGGAAGAGGAACTGAGCTGAAGGATTAAACCACTCAGCACAGTGTTTGGCAGACAGTAAATGGTTCTTAAGTGGATGCTCTCTTACTGAGATGATAAAGTGATTAATTCAGGCCAAGTGTTGTTAAGAATTCAAGGAATGGTCGGCCCAATTATGAATTGGAATTATGACAGAGATCTTAATGGACGAGGTGGAGAACTGAGTCAGCCTGCAGGAAACGGAGGGCCTGTGGCCATGAGCAAGTCAGTAAACCTCTTTTGGCCTCATCTTTAAGTGGAGATAAGACAAGTACCTAAAAGTAGAGAACTCAGACAGACAACCCCATCTTTCAGCAGTTAACACATACTGCACACCTACTATGTGTTATCTTTTAGAAATCAACACATATTGGACACCTACTATGTGTTATCTTTCAGAAATTAACACATACTGCACACCTACTATGTGCCAGGCTTCGGGGATTCAGAGATGAAAAGACTCACTGACCTCAACACCGCAATCTGGCTCATGTCACAGAGAGAAGAGGCGGTGGGCTTCCTCACGCTGTCCTCTGATCCCACCCAAACCCCCACACCAACTCAGAAGGCCCGGGTCAGGGCCACTTGTTAGCATTATATCCTCAGCATTCAGAACCTCCAGATCCCACCCCGACAAGGGCCAGGTGTTTGGGGAACCGGATGGAATAAGGTCCCAGCCCAGCTCCTCCCTCTCAGGCCGCTCCCCCGCAGGGCCTCCCCAGCCTGGCTCCCTCCCCTCCCCAATCTGGTCCATAACCTGTGCCTGGAATGTAAGGTTCCTGAGAGCAGGGATCTAGTCCACTCGTTCACCAACTTGTTGGGCGGGTGCAGCATTCAGTACCTGGGGTATATAACATTCAAAAAGATTTGTCAAGTGGATGAATGAATTAATCAAAGTTTTAAGAAAATAACTCACTGTGGGACCCCTTCTCTGAGGCCTGGCAAGGGCACACAAGGCCTTTCACAACTAGCCCGGCCCCGAGAGTCTTCATCCAGAAAGCAGAGGGCACTCAGAACCTGTACTTCG
Source organism: Camelus ferus (assembly GCF_009834535.1). Lineage (NCBI taxonomy): Eukaryota > Metazoa > Chordata > Mammalia > Artiodactyla > Camelidae > Camelus > Camelus ferus. The sequence goes on from NC_045725.1 coordinate 14,413,130, forward strand.
CGATTAGCCCCCACCTGCATGCTTTTAATGTGCCCTGTTAATCATTTAGCCGGTGTCCCTTTGCCCCTCGAGTTAGAGGGCAAGATCTTTGATGGGCAGGAACTTTCCCTCACATGTTGAATGGTCAGTTCGTGGATTTCCCACTGTGGCCACACCACCCCTGGAGTCCACGCTAAACTCATTTTTCAGGCCAGAAGGGCTTGTGTCAGAAGAGAATAAAGTTGGTGGTCCTCTGAGCCAGGGTCCTTCCTCCAGACATCCTGACCTACCGATAAAATGATGGGTCAAGTGAACATTGCAAAAGACCTGAAAATTTTCGAAGGATGAGCAGAAACCAGTAACAGAAATGTGAAATACTACATATATGTTTAGTATGTTCAGAACATTAACAGTACAAGGGCAATGCGGTAGAGAACACAGTTGCCAGTAACTCATGGGGAAGATAAGACTGCTTTTATTGTACAATTAACTAAACACAAGATTTTGGACTTTACGGGGAAAAAAACAGAAAAGTAGTTTAAATTTGTAAAATAGAAATTCTAGAAATAGAAGCATGAATTAATAGTGCAATACGTAAAAACAATTTCTTCGTGTTGCTGCACAGTAGATGTGCATTCATTTTACTCTTATTTTTTTATAGTTGTATATGTTCATATGAATATGCTTTCAAATGAATTTAAGATCCAATAATTATTTAAAATTTACTGAAAGCCCAACGGTTTACTCTTTTCTTGACCCAGGGAAGAAGTACACAGTAGCACCATGAGAAGAGAGGCCGTCCCCTGGGACCGCCGGGAATGTCACACACACCAACTTGTAGCATCCTTCAAGGTCAAGTCTCCACTGACACTGCCTACTCCTAACCACTGCAACCAGGAGACCTACTCATGCCGGGGACTTAAGGCAAGGTCCTGGTTCCTTTTTGTCATTTCAGTGACCCTGACAGATGTCAGCTCCACTCTGGTCATCTCAGAGTTCTTGTCCAGGCAAGAAACTTCCCCACAATTCTATGTGATACTATGTGACCGAGGCACTTTCTCATTTAATACACTTTTTGAAATACCTCCCACGGGCCAGACCATGGGCTACCTGCTGGGGACGCCAACATGGTCTCATGGTATTACAGTCTCACTGGACCAACACGGTCCCACCCAGGGATGCTCAGGGCCTAAAAGGGCTGCAGATGAGCAAAGGGGCAAATGCAATAGAGAAGGTCACATGCGATAAAGATGTGAGCTCTGTGCATGAGCAGAGAAGAAGGAAGAAGTTTTCCGGACTTGATGGAGATCAGGCTCCTTGGCCAAAGAAAGTGGCACTCAAGTTGAGAAGCAGGAGGCTCTGTGATGCCATCTTCCCAGCTTCAACCTGACTTAGATTCAGTAACATTGCACACATCTGTCACCCAAGGATCAAGCCTTTCCCGACTCCTATTTTATATTCAACCTAGGGTGAGACCCCCACCTTGTTTTATTCCCTGTTATGGGGTCTTGCTTTGGATTGTCCTAAAGCAGCCACTTTCCAGCCTCAGGAAGGACAGCTCTGCTGAAATGGGCTGCAGATTCCTGCTTTGCCCTGGCCCAGGCCCTCGGCAGTGGGTCTGGCCCTACTGACTCGCTGCACAGCAAGAAGAACTGAAGGAAACAGAACACAGGAGTCTCACCTGAACTCCCTCTGTCAGAAGCACACAAGACCAGACTCTTGACCCCCAACAGCCCAGGCTGGGGGCACCAAGGTGGGAGGCAGGGAGGCTGGGAAAGGTGGAGGTGTTCATCTGCAGTGGGGAGACTGGCTCCACAACTGTGTAACTGTGTGGTCTTAAAGCAAATCATGTCATTTCTTTGGGCCTCAGTTTCCTCATCTGTGAATTGGGTGTAAACTGTGCCCACATCTCGGAATGGAAGCAGAGTTAAAAAGTTGATTCAAGGGGCGTCCTCTGAGAGACACAAAGCTCAGCCTTTATTCTCAAGTCTGGCCAGGGTTCCTCAGCCCTTCTGTCCCCACTTAAGCCAGAAACTCCTCCCTTCCAACCCAAGGCCACTCTTGGCACAACCTCCCCACAGACAGCTCCCAGGCTCACTTGGTCCCTGACTCTGGACTCCCAGGAAGCCCCCCAAGGGAGCTCAGGGGAACCTGAGGGCAGAGTGAGTGGTGAGGAGGTGACCTGACCACCCAGGCCTTCCCTTCCAGCTTTGGAGCAGCACTTCTCTCACCCTTTTAAGGGAGAAGGCAGCTGCACCCAGATCCCAAAACCTCCTTCCCGACCTTTTCCTAGGACTTGCCCAGCAGAAAGTTGGCCAGAATTTTCCTATTGCCCAAAGGATGCTATGCACCCCAGCACCACCAGGTGGCCGCAAGGAATCAGCCACCACCTGTATCTCCACTCCTGGGGCTCCTGAGACAACTCGTTATTTCAAAAGTGCAGAAGCCTTAATCAGAAGGGATCTCAAGACAGATAATCCAGGCCAGCCTTCTTAAACTCCTGGAGGCCACAGGCTTCGTAAAGAAGCTGATGAAAATCACCGACCCACTCCCCAGAAAACTGCCCCAGCACATACACTCAGTATTGCCACCTGCTTCAGAACTCCCTGGGACCCCCAAACACATCCATGGATCCCGTAGAACTTCTTGTAACCCAGTCTAGAAATTCCTGCCCCAATCTCGGCCACCTCTTTTGTTGTTTAGGTGACAAATGAGTCTCACCACCTCCGCTCCCTGTGATCGACCCACACCCACGTTTATCCTGGTGAAATCCGGTAAACTTCTCCACCAGTGGAGCCTGAAAAGAAAGTCACCAAAGATTAGCCTGTTTGAAGGGAGGGGCTTATAAAAGTGAGGAGGGACTTAGTGGGGATTACGGACTCATTGATTGTCCATGAGCCCCTGACATGAAAATTTTAAAATCAATAACTGATGCTCCTTTTCCCAAGAGAAACCATGGCCTCACTACCACCTGCGTATCAGGGCACAGAGATGGGGAGCAGGGTTATTGGAGAAAGAGGGAGCAGAAGAGGCAAAGCTGAGGACATGGGAGTGACTTCTCCTTCCTGGTACCCTGGGGGTCCCAGGGAGCCAGTGCACTCAGGAGAACAGGCCTTAAGCACATCCAGTCCCCACAGACACACCACCACCCTAGGTTGGTTGATTACACCCTAATGAAACTGTCAATCAACTAAAAGTCTAGGAGAAGGGAAAAAATGAAAGCAAAAATTAAACACTGGGAGAATGATGGATGACAGAAGTCAGGTGAGACCAGTAGAAACAGAGGTCCCATTCACCTACCTTGCTTTTCTCCTTGGCACCTGCTACGGCAGGGAACCTGGTCCAGGAGTCAGCGCACAAGCAGCAGGTCCTCAGGGCTGCTGTGTGTCAGGCTCTGGGGCGGCTGAGGAGGAAGACCCTGTTCAGGAGCTCCCAGCCAAGCGGGGAAGCCAGACACTAAGAAAGAAACGCAGTGTGAGTCATGCTGAGGGAGGGAGCCCTTCCAGAGATGGGGTGTCAGTGAGCTGTCCCAGTGGGAATGGGATGTGAGGAAATGAGGTCCTTCAAGGATGTTGAGTGAGATTACGTGAGCGATGGCACGGAGGCCAGAAGGGCATGTGTGAGAGCCTGACGATGCCTGGAAGCAACACAACAGAACATAGAACATTCTCCACGTCACCAGCCACCTTCGGGCATCTTCCCAGCACAGAACCTTGACTCCATTTCTGTCCACATCTTCTATTTGACCCGCTCCCCCCAGGCACCAGCACTCTTCACAAACACGTGTGTTTGGAACTACTGCGCTGGAGGACACGGGCGCATTCATTCCCACTTCATGTGGGTTTTGTAAGTTTCCCATGTCACTCACCACGTGCAAGGCACTACACAGCACAAGCGACAGAGCAGGGCAAGAGAAACAATGCCGTGCCTCATCTGTTCTGGCAAAGGCATTCTTAGAGTTACATCTTTGTTCCCAGCTCCCTTCTCAGTTTATTATCGGCCGAGGGAAAGAACAGTTGGGTCCAACCTGAGTCAAGGTGCTCACCGCCGGGCCCGTCAGTGGTAGCTGAGATCAGGATGAGACAACGATTCCTAACACAGCTTTGTGGATGGAGATGAGAAGTAACCCAGGGCAGACGGCAATCTGAGTGCTGTCCAATACAGGACCTTGGAGATCTAGTCCAACCATTCATTTTTCAGAAGGAATGGAGGCACAAATCCAGATGCTGCCCTGCCCATGGAATTAATGATTAAATTCAAAGAATCATAGCACCTTTGGCAAGGGCATCCATCAATAGGAACACCCAGTGGGCTGAGAGGATGCACCCCAAACTCATAAAAGACAAACAATTCACGTAATAAACTGACATAGGAGCGACTGTCATTTCCCCAAAGTCACAGCAGGATGTTGCCTTGACCTGCCACAGCCAAGGAATGAGGAGTTCTGGATGAATCCATTCCCAAGAAAAATGAAGCTTCTCACGCAGCATCTGAATGGTGGCCATGTTAACTCTTCTTGGCAGAAACCCTTTCCGAATGAATGGTGCATGGCTCTGTCTTCTTAAAAGGAAGGCGCTGGACAGAGTGAACACTTTTCTGGCCATCCCAAGGTCATTTGTTTATTCTGCAGCTGTGGACTGGGTGGCAGCTACTTGCCGGGCACTGTTCTGGGCGCAGGGAATATCACAGTGGCTATCGAGACAGACACGGCCGCTGCCTTACAACATGGTGAGAAAGACACTCCAGAAAATGATTAATCACAATCGGGACACAGAGGCCAAGGAATATGATGCTCTGGGAATATACAAGGGGGACCCAAAGGAAAGGGGAGGAAGAACGAAAGGCTTCTTGGAGGACGTGATGTTTAAGCCGGCATCAGCGCGGGAGAGGAGCAGGAAGCCGGCGGAGAAAGGGGGGAGGACGGGGCATTCAGGCGAGGGAGCAGCAGGTGTGGGGGCGGGTAAGGAGTGAGGCTGGCGGAAGCTGGTGTGGCTGGAGCAGTGGCCCCTGAGCAGTGCCCATCGGTCTGCACTGTCTCAGAGGTCCCCGCAAGGCTGCTGCAGGTGTTAGGAACCAGGGAGGGACACTACCACCTGCTTTTGAAAGAGATGGATTGACATCCGTCCGTGGGGTGCTCTCTGGTGTGGGTGCCTGGCCACAGGACTCACCTGCGTTAGGAGTACCTTATTCTGTCAGGTTTCTGCTACTCACAGCTGCCACAGAACCACAAAATAATAGTCCTGAAGCGTCCCAAAGAGACCATCTAGAGCGGGGGTTTTGATCCCAGCCGCCCAACAGAGTCGCCTGAGACACTTGGAAAAACGCCTGCGCTCGGACCCACTCCCAGATTGATTAAATCAGGGTGTCTGGGCACCAGACTCTGTGATGGGACTTTGTCAAGCTCCGAGATGGATATAATTTCTAATGAGCAGCCAGGATGGAAATCACTATCCTAGTCCAGTCTTCCCCAACCCTTTATTTTTTCTTCACAAATAGAATAGCTGTGGCCCTTCTGCACAATTATTTACCTTAGAAATGGACCCAAATCCACACTACATGAAAGAAGAGAGCAAAGAAGCAGCAGTGCTCACAGAGACCTCATGTTTAAAATACAGTTGCACTTAGGAGGAAGTGGCTCCCACTTTCTCTCGCTTGGTCCAGGAAAGCAGTACATAAAACGTGGATTAACAAATTTTATTATTTAACTGAGAACAGTGTTATAGATTACCACAACCAAAAGAATGAAGTTAAACCCCTTCCTTACACATACACACAAGTTTACTCAAAATGGATCAGACTTCAATGTATGAACTAAAACAATAAAACTACTGGGGGAAAAAAATTGAAGTAAATCTTCATGGCTGTGGGTGAAACAAAACCTTCTTGGATATGACAACAAAAGCACAAGAAACAAAACAAAAACAAAAAAATGGATTAAATAGAGTTCATCAAAATCACCAACTTTTGTGATGCAAACAATACAACTGAGAAAATGGGAAAAACAACTCACAGATATGAAAAATTATTTGCAAATTGTTTGTCTGATAAGGAACTCATATCCAGAATACCTAGCGAACTCTTATAACTCAACCATAAAAAGACAAACCAAGGGGGAAAGGGCAAAGGACCTGAATAGACATTTCTTCAAAGAAGATTTATGAATAGCCAATAAGCACATGAAAAGATGCTCAACCATCAGGGAGATGCAAATGAAAACTAAAACGAAATATCACTTCACAGCCACAAGGATGGCTGGAATCGAAGAGACAGAGGATGTGGTGACGGTGTGGAGAAACTGGAACTGTCATACATTGCTGGTTTGAATGTAAAATCATGCAGCTGCTTTGGAAAACAACTCATCAGTTCCTCAAAATGTTAAACATAGAGTTACCATCATGACCCAGTAATTTCATTCTTAGTTATCTATCCCGGAGAAATGAAAGCAAAAAAAAAAAAAAAAAAAAAGCCCACAGAAAAACCTGGATATGCGTGTTCATATCAGCATATTCGTAACAGCCAAAACATGGGACCAATACAAATCCTCATCACCTGACGAATGGATAAATAAAATGTGGCATGTCAGTAAAATGAAACATTATTCAGCCATAAAAAGGAACGATGTATTGAGATATGCTACAACATGAATGAATCTTGAAATCATTTCACCAAGTGAAAGAAGGCAGTCACAAAAGACCGCATATTGTATGATTTCATTTCTATGAAATGTCTAGAACAGGCAAATCTGTACAGATAGAAAGTAGATGAGTGGCTGCCCACGGCGGAGAGGGTGGAGGAGGATGGAGAGGGAGCTAATGGGCACAAGATTTCTTTTGGGGGGTGGGATGAGAATATTCTAAAGTTGATTGTGGTGAGAGTTGCACAACTCTGAGAACATACTAAGAAAGCATTGACTGGCGCAACTTAAATGAATGATTCTGTGGTATGTAAATTATATCTCAACAAATCTCTTCTACTTAAAACAGCATCCCCACTTCCTCATTCTAAGTGGGGATGGCTCACTGGTTTCTTACATTTCGTGTTTTCCATTCCCTTCCTCTCCCTGTACATTTATCCCACTCATCTATCTGGATTTATGTCTCTTACCTCTGATTGGCTCTCTTTTTCTCCCTCTCTTTCCTCTCTTACCCCTCTTCTTCTTCATTTCTTTCTCCCCAAGAAAAAAATTCCAAAAAATTCTGTCTTTGAAGACCTGCTCGTGCAGAGATGTGGTAAGTCACCACGCAAGTGGCTTTCCAGTGAGTCAGCGAGCTTCACGGCTTTTCCCTTGTCGCAGTTATGAACTACCCAAATATATTCTGCATTATCACATAGATCACGTCTTCAAAGGAAAAAAAAGTGGGGGATGTAGTGGGGAGAGCCTCGTACGGCAGATAGAGCCAAGGGCCAAGTTAATTACCCGGGGAGTGGAACAGTTTAGGAAAAAGACTTTTCTGAGGTCTCTTACCCAGCTACCCTGTCCTCTACAGGGGATCAACTCGAGGAAGGCAGCAGTGACAGAGGGAACACCCGACAGAAACAGGAAGGCTGAGCTCCCCGAAGATGACAGGTTGCATTTTCCGAGAACGGTTATGGCAAAATGGTTCTGATCTTGCGTGCTCTTCCAAATTCTTGGACACTTCCTTACAAAAGGTACAGTCTTATTCCCCTCCCTTTGAATAACATTTGGCTTTATATTTAGTGTCCTTCTTCTAATGACGAGAATCCAGAGGCAGTGAGGCTGTTTGATTCCTGATGTCAGGTTAGAAAAGGTGACAGACCTTCCATCTGTGTGTGTGTGTGTGTGTGTGTTTGTGTGTGTGTCACCTCCTTGGGACTCAGCTTCCTTGTTACAAAGAAGCCCAGGCCACATACATGTTCCAGGCAACAACAAGCTAAGGTCTCAGCCCACAGCCAGAGTCAACCTCCAGACAAGTGAGGGAGGGAGGCGGAGAGAGGAGGGAGCTATCACATAATTTCAGGTCCCAGTTTCCACACCCAACCAGCTGACAAGTCAAAGAGAGATGAATTTTCCCTGCTAAGTCCTCCCCTAATTGCAGATTCCTGAGATATTAGTTATCTACTTCTGCACAGCAAATTACCCCATAACTTTGTGGCTTGAAACATTTCTTTTCCCACAGTGTCTGTAGATCAGGAATCTGGGCATGGCTTGGCTGGGTTCTCTGTGTCAGTCTTTCAAGGGCTATAATCAAAGTGTCGACTGGGACGTTAATCATCTCAAGGTGCCCCGGGGGAAGGCCACACATCCAAGCTCATTAACGTAGTTGCCGACAAGACTCCGTTCCTTGAAGCCTGTTAAGTTATCGCCTTCAGCTTCTTGTCACGTGGGCCTCACGTCACGTGGTGGCTTACTTCATGCAAGCCAGGAAGGCAATAGATTGAAAATGTAGCAAGATGGAAGTCACCGTGTTATCACCTAATCACAGAAGGGACATCCCATCACCAATTCTGTTCTATAGAAACAAATCACTAGGACCAGCCATCTAAGTGATGATTGTATAAGGGAGAAAAAACCAGGAGCCATATCAGGAAATGCTTTTGCACTGAGCAAAACTAATGGCTCGTTATTTCAATCCACTAAGTCTTGGGATGGTGGTTATGCAGTGTTGGAGAACCAGGAAACACCAGAACACAGGAGAGGGAAGAACTGGGTAGAAAAAGCGTCTTCATTGACTATTTACCACGTACCAGGATCATTTGGCAAAACTGAGGCTTCGAGAGGTTCAGTGACTGGCCAAAGCTATTAGTGGCAGAATGAAGATGGAAATAATTCTATCAGATTCCACAGCCCACGACCTTTTCACTTCTCCACTCGACTTCCTGTCCTTTGAAGAGAAATAAACCCAAACCATTTGAATATCAAATAGTGTTTCTCTGATGGCTTTTAGTTTTTCCAAATTCTTAAGTTTAACCAGCAGAGATGATTTCTAGGTGGGGTCTCCCCGCCCTCACCCTTTCAACTCTCAGTTATGAAGAACTTTCCTCTTAATCTGTATTTTCATCAACTTCTGTATTTTATAAAGCTGGCAGGACCAGTCCACCATGCTTAGCTGGATTTTCCTCCATAAAAGCAAGCTTTCTGGAATATTATTGCTTGCCCATGGTGAGGACATAGATTCCAGGAAGTTAGTTGCAAATGCTAAAAAAAGAACATGAGGCAGACATCGGCTTGAACAGAGAAGAATGAAAACTCCAGCTGCTGGTGCCTCTACTCGGCACCCAGAATCCCCACCAGTCCCTCAAGAGGAGGTTCAGGCTGGACACACAAAAACTTTGTGCTCATTGTTTCAAGGGTCCAGGATAGGAGGGAGACTGACTTTTCACTACAAATCTTTTTGTACGGTGTTTGAAATAGAGAATATGCATGTTAATTACCTTAAAAAATCTGTTTAAAAACTAATCTCAGATGAGAGATCTCTATTAAGGGAAACTGAGGCATCTGTCAGGATGGATCCTGTGATCACCAGACCTCTCTCAGGGGCTGATTCTGGGCTGTCCCACATGTGGTTAGGACCGTGCTCTAAGCATCCAAGGTGAGCTCTGACCTGGGAACTCAGCAGAGGCAGAAAGAGCAGAGAGATGCTTTCCTTAGGAGCACCTTGACTGCTGGGGAGACAAAGATCATTTTTCTGAAAACAGCAGATAATTCAAAGCCAAATCTTAGATGCTCAGCGGTTGAATGATATTCTAAAATATGAAGCAAATCAAAGGATGGCCCCACTCTTCTGCAGTCTGCAATGACAATGATGGTGATAGTAATGAGAATTACTATTATGGGTGTTAGTCCATTAATATTTAATTAAATCAACGATATGATTGGAATTAGGTTTACCATCGTATTATTTTTCATCTGTTTCTTGGGGTTTTTTGTTGTTGTTATTGTTCTTCTGTTTCTCTTTCCTTCCTAATTTAATCTATTCAAATATATCTAGAATTCCTTAACGTATGTATTATTTTTAAACGTTGCACTAGGGATTACATTCTACACCCTTGATTTTTATTATTAATATTGTACCATTTCATATGAAATGTAGAAAATTTACATTGCATTGCTCCATTTATCCATCCTACTCCTCCACCCACTTCAGTGCTATAGTCACCATGTGTATTACATCTATATATACTGTAATCTGCAAGAAATATTATAATTTCTTTTTTAAATAGTCATGTGTATTTTAAGGAAATTGAGAGGAAAAAACAGTTTTATGTATTTGCCTAGATATTTACCATTACGAATGTTCTTTATTCCTTCCAGGAAGTCCAAGTTTTCCTCTGGTATAATTTCCCTTCAGCCTGAAGAATTTTCTTTGCCTTTCTTCCAGTGAAACCCTGCTGGTAAAGTAAAAGAATATCTATTTTGCCTTCTTTTTTGGATATATTTGGATGTAGAATTCTGGGTTGACAATTCTTTCTCTTGGCACTTTAAAGATGTTCCATTATTTTCTAGCATCCATGTTTTTCTCATGAGAAGTTGGTGGATGTTAAAATTATTGTTGTCCACTATGTCATGTGTTGTTTCTCTCTGGCTTCTTTCAAATATTCTCTTTTATGTCTAGTTTTTAGTGTTTTGACTATAATATACCTAGTTGTGGCTTTCTTTGCATTTATCCTACTTCGAATACCCTAGGTTTCTTGAATCTATACATTTATGTCTTTCACTAAATTTGGAAAAATTTCAGTTATCTCTTCAAACTGTTTTTCTGATCCATTCTTTCTTTCCTCTTCCTCTGAAATTTCAATTACATTTATATGAGAACTTCTGATATTGCCCTACAGGTCCTGGAGGCTTTGTTCATTTTAAAAAAAAATTTTTCTCTTTCTCTTTCAGATTGGATAATTTCTATTGATGTATGTTTACATTCACTGATTCTTTTTTCTGTCATCTTCATTTGCTGTCAGTCCTGAGAGTCAGGCCTTTCACTATTGGAGAAAGAAGTCACAAATAAGCAAGAGAAGAAGGCTAGAATAAACCCTGTTGCATTGGAAATAGTGTTGGAAATCAGTAGAAACTCATTTATGATGATGATGATGATGATGAGAGAGAGAGAAATAGATGGGTTCCCATGAGTTAGTATACGTACCTACATTCCTAACTGTTCACTGAGAGGATTTAGAAACAATAACATCCTTGTAGCAATGAACGCACCTAATGCCCAAATCTTGGTTTCTAAGTACCATTCTCTAATGAAAGGAACAGGGCTCCTTGGAGAAATGGTTGATTCCAGGGCTATGGCTGAGAAAATGCAAGATGAACTTTGAGCATCTTGTGTTACTAAAAAGTAAGGAGGGGAGTGCTCAAAAAAAAAAAAAAATTATGGGGGCTTGCCAAAGGACACAAGCCACTCTGAAAGGGCTCCTAATATATTATATTACATCCCAGATAATAAATAAATATTTATTGTTCCATACTGATATAAATTAATTGTTGAATAAATGGGGAAGGTGAGACAATTCCTCCTTCATAAGGATTCCAACTAATAAATGTAGAACAAAAGAGGAAAACAGAAAACCACTATGAAAACATCACAGTAACAATGGAGCAGGCAAGATTACCCAAAGAATGTTAAAAGTAGCAGGTGAAAGTTGAGGAAAAAACAAGGTATGGCTTCAAAACGTCTTCCTCAAAATATATATTAATTACTGTGGTGGAATATGTTCACAAATTCCTTGGCACGTCTCTCTCCAGGAAGGGGAATTTAATTTTTCTCCCTGTAAGTGTGGGCTGGATTTAGACTCTCATCTAAGAAGTAGAGTATCTGAAGAGAAAAATATTAATTGTACAGAAGCCTGGCAGACACCCTCTGAACCAAGTGTGCAAGGTGGACATCACCAGTGGGAAGACATGTGGACACCATGTACCCTCTGATAGGATGCAATGGGGACATGTCACCTCTGTGATAGTCCTCCCCCAAATCATCACTCTAATTCTAAAAAAGCACTCGATCAACCCAAATTGCAGGAAATTCTCCAAAATATCAGAACAGTAATCCTTAAAAGTGCCAAGGTCAAGAAAGACAAGGAAAGATTAAGGAGCTATCACATATTGGAGGTAAATAAAGTAAATGTGAAGATTCGTGCAACATGATGTCTTGAATTGAATCCTGGAACAGAAAAAAATTAACAGAAAAACTGAGATAAACCTTCCCTTTAAGATGTAAAACTTCTTGAGCATCAGGACAGAGTTATTCCAGTCCCAAGGGCTTAATGTAAAGCCTTCAGCACTGACTTCTTGATGTATTCAAGTCAGACATCATCATCATCATCATCATCATCAAAACACCTGCCATTTTTTGTCTACTGAATATAGGCCAGATACTCAACTCTGGATTTTACTTACAGTTTGTCATTTAATCCTCCCCACAGCATCATCAACTCCATTCTACAGGTGAAATGTTGAGCACAGAGAAGGACAGTAATTTGCCCAGTGGCACACAGCTAATAATTGCAAAAGCCAAGAATTGAACCCAGAGAATTTGGCTTCAGGACTCAGACTCTCTTAACTTCTATGCTCGGTCTGTGGGAGCATCTGCTGAATTATTGCCTTGAGGAATTAGGAAACTCCATTACAAGAATATTTTGAATCATCCAAAACAAGAACCATAAAAGATTGGAGGAAGAGATGTTTGTGTAATTCTTTCTGAAGCAGCAAAATCTATACCCTTGTTCTCCAAGCTTTAGTCATCCTCTAGGCACCTCCTTGATTCTTGCCATCGCTGACATAACCTGTTTATTCTTAGTCACTTAATATCCTTGAAATCAACTCAATTGTTTTTGCTTAAGTAAATTATTTTAAAAGGAAAGTGACCTCATGTCACTATTGTAAATGGAAAAGCAGTATCATTTACCTTAAGTAAATGGTAACCTAAAAATAAATACCATAGAAACAAAACAATGTCAATAGATTACAGTTAGATGCAGGTGCCTGCCAAGGGCCTGAGCCCGAGTGAGCTCTGTTCTCTCTTTGCTAAAACAGGGAAGATTTCACAAATATCAGAGAGCTGTCCATGACAGACCAGCACCACAAGGTAATCAGAAGAATTACCAAAAAGCTAAAAAAGTCTTCTTTGTAATTTGGGACTAGGTGACAGAAACCCCATAGGAACAGTGGCTTAAACATAATAGAAACGATTTCTATCTCACACAAAAGACCACAGGTAGGTGGACTGGCTGGTATCACACACCTAAGTGCTGTGAAGAAGCGCCTTCTAGCTTGTGGCCCCATCAGCACAGCTTACAAGATCGCTTCAAAGCCCAAGGTTGCTGCTCCAACACCAGCCATCACATCTGCTTTCCAAGGAGCATCAAGAAGGAGAAAGGAAGGAAAGGAACACCTCCCTCTTTAAGAACATTTCCCCACTTTTGCTTACATCTCACTTAGTCACATAGCCAGAGAGACAGGGAAATGTAGTTTTTAATGTCAGGGCATTCAAGTGCCTAACTTAAAAGAAGGAAGGGGGTTTTCTATTATCAGAGGAATAGGCAACAGCAATCTCTGTGATTTTATGATTCTCCATGCTCCAACAGTCTTCTAGGATTCATCTTAGGTGAACCACCTAAGTCAGTCCCAGCCCAGACCTTGAGCTGATCCCTCCACCTGCCCCTGAAGTTGGCCTTGAGCCCGCTGCTCCTCTGCACCCCTTCCAAGCTCAGGAAAGCACTTCTCTCTCCACACTAAGGTTACATTTTATTTTTAGGCCCCTTAAATCTGCTCTGGGCCGTGGAGTGGTGGGGAACCGCTCCGGAGGGTGGAGCACTGCTCAGGGAGCTCATCAGACCCGGGTGAGCTTTCCGACTCCGCACCTCTCTGGCCGAGCCGGTTGTCAACTGATGCACTCTCTTGTGACTTCAGACTCTTCCTCTTATGAATCCAGACTCTCGAACCTGACACCGCAGGAAGAATCCATGGCCCCAGATCAAGTTAGGGGCTCTAACAGCCCTGCCCTGGTACTTGAGGGGCTTCACATCTTCAAGGAAAGGTACACCACATCCAACAAAAGACAGATACAAAAGGCATTCTCAACCTGAAGATATATGCAAAAATTGCCGAGGATGGTCTTGGCACTAGCAGCAAATTGGAGATGGAAACCCTCCAACAACAAATGACCTTGAATTATAATCTGAAGAGGGAAGATGTGACGTGCCCAGGGAGGGAGGGAAGTTATGTGGCACCGCTGTTGACAACCTCAGAGGTGGATCACAAATGCTGGGGTTACCACCCACCTGGACCATCGAGACTGGGGGCTCCACTCCAGGGTAGGTCTGGCAAAACAGGCTTTTAGAGCAGCGGGCAACCTGGAGGCCCCCCTGGCCCAGTAGGTCTCCACGTTTCTAAAATCAAAGGCATCTTTTAATAAGCATCACCCCAATAGACTTCTTTTTTAAGATCGCTTGCCAATTACATTGTACAAATAAAGAATTAATTCATGTTTCCTGTATTTTTTACCCAAGAAGTGTCTCTGCTAGTCAGAAGGTCTGGTGAGCATGGGCAGAGAAACAGGATCAAGCTGAGCTGCTGGACGCTGGACACTTGCCTCCCACTCAGGCTCATGCTAGAGAAAAACCCATCACTTTAGAGGGGAGGTTGAAAAACGCCAGAAAAAGCTGGTGATCCAGCCCCACTTTGGGCATCTTTGCTGGTCTCCAGGTTCCTCCCAGTTTGGAAAGAGCTAAACTTCCCATCCAGTCTGCTCAATTTACTGGTGGAAAAACTGGGATCCTGGAGGGAAAAATGGCTCAGCCAAGGCCACACAGCTACAGACGGAGAGACATGGTACAGACCTCCTGATTGGTGGCCACCGCCCTTCCCACTTCTGCACCCTCCCAATTGCCCAGCTCCAGAACTCCAGCCAGCAGTCTGACAGCACAGTGTGGGAACCAGCTCAGCAGAGTCACAGGGAAGAGAGGGGTTGCTCCCAAAGACAGGAGAACCAGCCACACCCAAGGATATAAAGTCGAAAGGACGTGCAGGAAGCCAAGCCGATGCCAAAATGCCACAGGTGTCACACACGAAGCAGCCAAGACTGGTTATAATTACCCAGCAAGCTGACGGCGTGTCTGAAGGCTGCAGTCTCGTGACAGGTCCCAGGACGTTTATCTGGCTTGGTAGATGATCTTGTATGTGTGATAAGGGAAAGTATGGTTTTCCCCAAACACGATCTAGATCTAACTCAGGCACAGACCACCCTGTCACGCTCAAGAGAAGAGTAAATTGCAATACGTTTTTATTCCCAGCCTCTGATGAGATCACTGACTCACTAATAAAGTGTCAAACCAGCTTGTGACACTGTCAGAGAAACCAAGTGTTAACTCAGCTTTCTTAGCAGCCGTGTGACCTTGAGCAAGCCCTGGCTCTCAGCGGTCCTCGGTGCCTCAGTTCGCCGAGTGGTAACATGAGCCCCCGCCTTGGTTTGCTGGGGCTGCCGATGCAAAGTGCCACAGACTGGGGACTTCAACAACAGAAATGCATTGTCTCTCAGTTCTGGAGGCTGGAAGTCCAAGATCAAGGTGTCGACAGAGTCGGTCCCTTTAAAGGGCTGTGAGAGAGATTCTGCTCCGTGCCTCTCTCCCAGCTTCTGGTGGCTGGATGGCCATGTTTGGTATTTCTTGCCTTACAAATGCATCGCCCTGATTCTGCCTTCGTCTTCATATGGTCTTCTCTCTCTGTGTGCGAATCTGTCTCCAATTTCCTTTTTTAATAAGGGCACCAGTCAAACTGGATGAGAGCCCACCCTAATGACCTCAGCTTAACTCATTACATCAGCCATGACCCCATTTCCAAATAAGGTCACATTCTAAGGTGCTGGGGATTAGGACTTCAACATATGAATTTTGGGAGGACACAGTTCAACCCATAACTGTCCCCGTCCCTGCCATCTCGCAGGGCCTGTAAGGTCACAGAAGACTGCACGTGAAAGTACGTAGAGGCGTATGAGGCAGACAGGATGGAGAGAGCTGTGTGGTCTCTTCAGACGAGGGGGACCACTGAAATGTGGCTGTAACTCTGGAGGCCCAACGGGTTCATGGCTATTCTAGGGCAGTCAGCAGAGAACCTGGGTGGCCAGGTTCCCCATGTTTCCCTAAAATGCTTGGTATGAAAAGGCAGACCCAGGGAAGGATTTCCACGGAGGTGGAGCCTCTTGGCTGGTGTGTGACTGGCTGAGGAACCTTTGGTTCCCATCCAAGGGTCTGCTGAAATCTACAGCAGCTTTGCTTTAAGTGGCTATTGTTGGGTGCCCCCCACAACTACATGCATGTTAGAATTGAAGAAGAAAGAACTGATTCTAAAATTCAATCCCCCACGTGGCTTGGTGCATGGACAGAGGTTTGCCATTTCCCGCACCACAGATAAATAAGATTTGATCAAGCTGCGGGAGGTAGCCTATTCCACATGGGACGAGGGTCCCAGTCCCCTGAGCTGCCCCTGCTGACCTCACCAGCCACAGGAGCCACCCTCTCCTCTGCCCGTGCTCCCTCCATCCTACGGCACAAAGGATTGAAGTAACTCCCAGGTCCTGCAGTCAAGGGGCAGGGCCAGCACTGAGACCTCAAACAGTCTGGCTTCTGAACACGTTTCCTCATGTCAGACTGAGGCTGGACCACTACCCAGAACAGAGGCTCAGATGTCTGCTGTGGTGCTGAGGAAGGAGTTCTGGGAGAGATGCTCGGCCTGGGGCAAGGGTAGAATTTTCCACTTTGTGCTTTAGCATTTTCCATCCAAGTGCCCTGAAGAAGGGAGGCCAGTGCGGGGAGCAAAGACTCAAGCCTGGGACAGGTGAACCATTTGGAGCAGGAGGGAGCCTTCATGCCCCCTCGCTTTCGGGAGGCCTAAATAGCTTTTTTCATTAATTGATTGATTCTATTGGAAAACATGTCAAACCTACAGAGAAGGATGGAAAATTAAAATGTCCCAAACTTTGTCCCAGTGCAATTATACTGGATCCTTCTCCTGTGCATGCCTTCTCCACTCAGCATTGTATCTTTGTTTGTATCCATGTTAACATATGTGGCTGCAGTTTATTTGTTCTGACGGCTCTGTAAGTAGGCCACAATTTTTTGAATTTATTTTCTGGTTGCTTTCCATTTTTTTATGTTAGAAATGCCTCGCAAGAAGATTCTTGCACCAACGAGGCCCTCATGCTCCTCTGCAGCGTAGACCTAGAAGTGGGATGCCTCGGTCATAGGTCAGAAGCATCTTCAATTCTGCTAACTGTTGCCAAACTTCTCTCTCAAGTGGCTCTACCGATTGAGACCCCCACCTGTAGAACTTTGAACTGTCCGTGAACTTGCCGACGTGGCATTATCAGACTTGAAATTTTTGCCAAGCAAAATGAAACGGTGTCTCTCTGAGACTGTAATTTGCAAGCTCCTTTATTAGCAGCGACGTTGAGCATCTTTTCATGGCTTTCTTCTATTGGCCTGAGTCGTCAAGTATCCTCCACCAGTGAGGTTCAAGGGGAAGGGCAGAGCTCAGAGCGGAGATCTTTGTCCTGGCTCTCAGCGACTCCGCAAACTCCGGGACTCCCTCCTAACCCCTGGGGGAGAAATGCACTGTTGCCTAACTGCCTGGAGGAGTTGATCTTGTGGAGGCTGAAGGGAGAGGCACAGGGGAGAAGAGGCCTGTTCCACGCTGTTCACCCACCCAACGGTCAGAGTTTGGCACAGTGCCCCCAGTGGTGACCTACGGCATGACTCCTGAGGGCACCGGAGCCGACTTCCCTGCAGGAGCCTTCTGGAGGTGATGTGAGCAATAAAAACAGTAAGATCAAGAAACAGCTGCCCCCTTGAGCAGAAACCATAGAAAAATTCTGTGTGACATATTTTAAGTAAACTCTATTGAAATATAACAGATAGAAAAGCTCACAGATCCTAAGTGCTCAGCTCAGGTTGAAGTTTCACAAAGTGAACATATCTATATAATCACCGCCCAGATTAGAACAGAGTATTACCGACCCCCCAAAGTCCCTCTCATCTCCCATCCCGGCCACTACCCCTCTGCCGCTCAGAGGTAGGTTCACATTTTTTAAAAATATATTATCCCGTTTTAAATGAAAGTTGCCTGGAGGCAGCCCAGGCATCCTCTGTCATGTCTTGGGTGATGCCCTTTGGCTCCTATTGGGCTACTGAAGTTGCCCCTAAGTAAGTACGCCTGAATCCCGGAGCAGCTGGGAAACAGCAGAACGCTCCTGCTCTCAGTTAAACATGTTCACCTCCAGATATGTACCTCTGTGACCAGCCTCTGTACCTGGTCAAGCTCCACTTAATGGATCCTGTCAGACACCTTTGTGAGCAGGGAAAAGCCCAGATTCCTTAGTCTGACCCTTTATGGCCTCCATTCCCCCAAAGTGAAGCCTCCACGGCAAGGCTGCCCAATTCACTGTTTCCCAATGCATATACCACACACAATAGGAGCGGCCTGTGAACCCAGCGTGCACATACAGAAAGCACTTCCTCGCTTCATGCCCACACCTGCTGTCTGGCATGAAAAGGCATCCAGGACGGATCTGAGTCATTTCCTAATCGTAGTAGATTTAGTCTCGCTTCAAGGTCTTCCCCCATTCTCTCTTGGCTCTGTGTGTCTGTGTAAATTCTTATGCTTAATGAATTGTGGTGCACCCTGCTGGTCTCTGAAGAAGTCAGCTGGATACTGGGACAAGCACTGGGCTAGGAGTCTGGAGGAACAACTTCTAGATGTATGCTGACATGACTTTATCAAACACGGTCCTACTGTACAGCACAGGGAAGTATATTCAATACCTTGTAATGGTCTATAATGAGAAAGAATATGAAAAGGAACACACACATGTATGTATATATATGTATGTATGTGTGTGTATATACATATATATGTGCGTATATATATATGAGTCACTATGCTGTACACCAGAAATTAACACATTGTAAACTGACTATACTTCAATTAAGAAAAAATTTAAATTATATATATATATATATATATATATATATATATTATATATATATATATATGTGTGTCTGTGTAAATTCTTATGCTTAATGAATTGTGGTGCACCCTGCTGGTGTCTGAAGAAGTCAGCTGGATACTGGGACAAGCAGTATATATATATATATATATATATATATATATATATATATATATATCCCAGGTTCTCTGGATTTTCCTTTAAATCTCACTAGGGAAGTACCTGAAGTCTTCGGTCATCACAATGTGGTATGAATGTTTTAATACTTGACCACGTAGACCCAAACTAGAGCGAGGTCTCTGAGGCCCGTTGCTTGGCCAGGCTTGGTCTGCTGGATCAAGGGGGGGGGGGTTGGTTGGGGTCAGGAGGAGCCCTGGGGTGGGGTGTGGCCTGGAAGAGTGGTTACTTACTAACCAGCAGGGAAGTGTTCTGATACGTCACTGTCCAGCCTGGACTTGCCGGTGTGTGGCTGAGTGTCAGCAGAGGGCGGAAGTGAGGGACACAGACCGTTGAGAGCCCTCTCGGTGCAGGCAAGAGCAGGTGACGGCTTAGATTGGCTGTGGAGATAGAAAGAAATGGACTCTTAGCCTATTTTGGGCATATATAGGGGGAATAACTCACAGGGCCTGGTGATGGGCTGGATGAGGGGGTGAGGTGGAAGGAGGTGTGAATGACGATCAGGGCGTCTGGGCAGAGACCAATGCCATTTACCAAGATGGGGTCACCCAGGGCAGGGGTGGGGTTGGGATGGAAATCTTGAGTTTGGTATTGGTATTGGACGTTAAGTCAGGTGCCTCTGAGCCCAGCATGTGGAAATGCCAAACAGAGAATTAGAAATAGGATTTTGGAGCTGAGAGAATGGTCTAGATTGAAGATTTAAACCGGAAATCATTGGCCGATGGAGGCTATTTAAACCCATGGAGTCAATGAAATTTCTGAGGAGACAGAACCAAAAAGGACTAACCAGTTACTGCTAAACAGTCTTTAAGTGTGTTAGTGATGCTGAGGCTTTGATTTTTAAGAGAGTCCTTGTCTTTTAGACAAATACACTGAAATGTTTACATATAAAATAATACGAAGTGTGGAATTTGCCTGAAAAATAAAGCAGGGGAGGGAGGTGAATATTTATGAATATTATGAATATTTAGGCCGCAAATTGGTAATTGTTGAAGATGGATGATGATTATACAGAGGCTCGTTTGACTATTCTCTCTATTTTTAATGTATGTTTGAAATGTTCTACACTAAAAGGATTTAAAGGAAAAAAGGACGCAACATGGAGCCCAGAAGACCTCCGGTCTTTAGCAGCCAGGTGGAGGAGGCTGTGAAGGAAACAGAAGTGGGCAGAGGGGCAGGGAAGGATGGCGGCCAGCAGAGTGGGGGTCTCTGAAGCAAACCGGAGAGAGGGGCTGAAGAAGGAGCAAGATGGCCACGGGCCTGTTGGAGACTCGGAGGGCAAGTCAGATGAATGTTCAGTTGTGCCCGATGGGCTTGGCAACATGGAGGTCCTCGGTGATCTTCGCAAGGCAGTGCCAAGGGAGCAGGTTGAGTGTCAGAACTCGCCCCGAGAGAACGGAGGGAGGGGGGAAGGCTGTGTAGACCCCTCCTTGGATAGGCTTGACAGCGAGTGAGAGCAGAAGGGGGAGGAGTTGAGAGAAGGTTTTCTTTCACAAAGGGAGAGACAGAGCAGTTAGATCCAAGAGAGAGAGCTCAAGATGCAAGGGTGGGCCGTGAACCACCAAGCGAGTCTCCAAGCAACCCCGTCCCTGTCACAGGATGGAAGGGGGAAGCTGGTGCAGATGAGCTGAAGGCTTGGAGGCCATCGCTCAGCTGATGGCCATGCCTCCCTCTTCTTGGGGCAGGACTCTTGGTCATCAGATGCCCAGGAGGAGGGGGTCATGTAGAAGAGTTGAGGAGACTGAAGCCGGCTGGAAACAGTCATGGAGAACCAGAGGGTGGGCTTGTGAAAGACGGCTGCCTCTGCATC
The DNA here is from genome assembly GCF_009834535.1 of Camelus ferus. Lineage (NCBI taxonomy): Eukaryota > Metazoa > Chordata > Mammalia > Artiodactyla > Camelidae > Camelus > Camelus ferus. The sequence continues at coordinate 14,434,052 of NC_045725.1, forward strand.
ACCACTTTGTGGATGCATATTTTAATTCTGTTTTAGACTCTGCAGTCCTGACTGTTCTTCAGGAGGTTCCCCGGATGAGGAAGCCGTGAGGTAAGGCATCACTGCACTCAAGCTGGAAGTCACTGTGACACTGAAGAGAGGGAACTTCTCTCCCTCAGAGCTGGAGGCCACCTCTGAATAAGAGATGGGGTCAGAAGGACTCAAGACAAGGACCCAGGAGTGACAAATGTTCCTGAGCTTGGCAATGGCTGTGTGAAATGCTTTAATTCCATGGAGAAGACAGGGGCCAGTAAAGCGGCAACAATGATATGCTTGATTCAATAGTTCAATGATTTGCTTTCTGTTGATTCCATAAATAAACATTTTTACCATATTCTCTTATTCCATCAGCTGAGTATTTAAGTAATATGGCAGAAGAAAAAAAAATAGGTGATGTTTTTTGGTTAACTATTACTTATCTCCTGATTTTTTTTCTTTATTTTGTAAGAAAATTCATCTTGACTTAAATATTTTTCATTACTTCTCCTTTTAAAGGTTTGTAATCCTCTCACCGACTGTCTCTCCCCAGTGCTGGTATTGCCCAGAGAGGGCCAGGGCTTCAATGTTCAAAATAAAATAGTCACCAGCTTGGATCCGCAGAGTATCTGCCCTGTATCTGCCCCGCCCTTTCTAAGCCCTGTCCTCAGCCTGGCTAACTGGAACTTCCCACAGGCACCTACTCTGTAAGTGAGGTGGCCAAGACAGAGTGGTAGTTTTTAATTTTTTTTTTAAATTCCCTTTTAACAGACAAAGCAGCTGGGGGCCCTGGAGAAGAGGTGACTTGCAAAGACCACCCAGCTTGTTAAAGGTGGGGACTCGTGGTGGTGACAGGACGCCAGGATGAGAGCTGTCTTGGGGGCGCACCAGCGACTCCTTGGGCGCCCTCTCCTGGCATCCAGCTTATGAACAGGAAATCTTCTCCAAAGACAGTGGCCCTCCCAGGGCAGAAAGCTGTGGAAAGCACGTCTGACGCCAGAGAAAACCAGAGGCCTGCCAAACTCGGGCCTCTGCTTAGACGGCTCCAGGCCAGAACAGAACTTGGCTTTTACTGAGCCACCAGCAGAGGGCCAAAGAAAACAATTAGGGGACCCCCACCCCTAGAAGCCAGCCCCTAGCCCCTCTGCAAATGGACGCCAGTGACTTAGTGACTCACTCCTCCCCAGGGAGCGGCCTTGGAGGAAGCAGCCCTGGAGCGCCCGGCAGGAGCTCTGTATGGACAGCCCTCGGGCCGGTCCTGGTCTCCAGGAAGGAAAAACAGGATTGAGATCACCGCGGTTGGCAAGGGCGCTGCTCCCCAAGGTACGGGGGGGGGTGCCGGGTGAGTGGCGTGCAGGAAGGACAGTGAGGGCAGGGGCGCGGGCTCAGCTGCACTCGGGAGCCAGTTTCCTGGCTGTGGCTGGACAAGGATGGAGCTGGATCCAAAGACGCCTGTCTGCTGCTTTAATACAAGATCGTGGACCAACTGATCGCCACTGGGCCAGGAGTGTTTAACCCATCACATCCGCAGGTGTGATACTGTGGCAAGAATCATTCAGATTTTGCCTGCCGTAGGTTAACATTTTTAAGGACTATTTTGGACCCTTTTTTTTTTTAATTGAAGTGTAGTCGATTTACAGTGTTAGTTTCAGATGTACAGCAAAGCAATTCAGTTCTGCATAGATATACACACATTATTTTTTTCTCAGATAATTTTCCATTACAGCTCATTATTTTGGACTTCTTACCAAAACAAAAGCCTGAGGCCTGATTCTCCTCTGGATGAAACGCCATCTTTGCAGAAAAAAACACACAAGGTAATGAGTCAAACAAGGAAATAATGCAGACGTTCAAACCCGTGCTCTCTTAGTGCCGGAGTCCCCCCGAGCCTCAGTCCCAGACCCTCAGAGTTTTACCTAAACACATGTTCGGCTTCTCGGCTTCAGCACAGCCAGGAAAGAGCAATGATGCCTTCAGCATCCCCCCCACTCCGGAAGCTCCAGAGAGTCAGCCTCTGGCTTGAGAGATGGGAGTCCGTGGGTGGAGCTCTTGGGCCACAGAGCACTGTGGCTGGAACTTAAGGCTCTGTCTACCTTCATGGGGCCCCTGGGGACACTGTACAGTGCCTGGTGCAAGTCCAGGAACTCATTCATTTCTTCCTTGGTTTGTGCATTCACTCCCTCTGCCATCCCACAAGCATGTGCCAATGGCCCGCTGATGCCCACACAAGCTGGGCTCGTGGGGAAAGCCAGAGAGAAACGAGACAGTCCTTGCCTTGAGTAACTGCAGTGGTGGCCATACGACGCCACTCATGGAGCATCTCCCACCCTGGCCCCAGGCCCCTCTGCTGGGATGTCCACTTCCTTGGTTCTTTCAGGTCTCTGCTCCAGCTCCTCTGTCCTGGAGGCCTTCCCAGGCCACATCCAGTCACTTCCTGTCTCCTGACCCTTCTTTCAGTTTCTTCGTGGCACGTACCTCCTCCAAATCACACAGGTATTGACTGTCTTGCCCAAAATGCTAGTTCTATGAAGGCAGAGACATTGTCCTGATCCCTTTGGAGTGCCTGGCTCCTATACGGAGCTTGGCACAGACGCTGGGATTAAATATTTGTTGAAAGAAGGAAGGGAGGGAAAGAAACTGCTGTGACTCACCAACCATGGCAGATCTGAGAAGGCTTCCAGGTGGAGGTGGCCTAGGGCCGGACTTAGTGCACAGTAGGGTATCCCCAGGTGGAGAAGAGAGGACCAGGCAGCCAGGCAAAGGGAGTGGCACCTATAGAGTTAAGGAGGCTGGAAGGAGGGGAAGCCAGAGAGGTAGGTGGGAACAGCTCCTAAGGGCCTTGAGGCCACAAGGGGTCAGGGCCTTGTCCCTGGGCTGCAGAGAACTGGCCAGAGTGGTTAAGCAGAGCACAAGGAAGGGCGGGGTGTGCTGGAGCTTGGAGAGATGGAGCCTGGTAGGGCGGCTTGACAGCCTTGAACTACTTGATTTAGCAGCTTTCAGACAGTGCCAGCAAAGCAGGGAGGCAAGTTCCAGAGGGAGCCAGAAGGTCCCTGAGCACAGAGGTGAAGCCCAGGTAGGGCCTGGGAGGCTTCGTGGAGGACGTGAGCCCTGTGCAGGCCTCTGGAGATGGCAGGGTGACAGGAAGGAGAAGAGCGAGCAAGGGGCCAAGGGCCAGATCTCAGTGGCTGACAGCGCCCACTCCTCCCGCCTGTCTCCCCATGAGCACAACACGCTCACCCAAACAGTCTGATGGACTTCTCAGGCTAATTGTCTAGCCAGGAAATGCCTGTGCAGTCAAGGCCAGGTCTCCCGACAGCCCCCCACCCTGCCCGGGGCGGCCTTGAGTGTTCTCTGCCTGCCCTCCTCGCCTGGTGCCAGCCCAAGGCCACGGACTCGCCCCAGACACAACTCAGCCCTTCACCCTGCTCTGGGCCTTCTTGGCTCCCCCCCTCCCCCCCCCACCCCTCCAACCCCCCACTACTTGGAGGAGGCCTGGGGTTTGGGTCTAAGGGGTGCCAGGGCTGGGTCTCCTGCCGGCTGTTGTCTTTTGTGGGCCCCCTCAGCTCCCTTGCCCTCTCCACCCCCTCTCCCACAGCCATACAACGGAGGAGGGCAGGATGCACCCCACACAGGGCCCCCCCTCCGGACCTACCAATAAGCGACGTCAGGAGGAGGGAGACAAACTCCGAAAACTTAGCAAGTCCAGGGGTGCCACCCACTCTCCTTGGTGGGGAGGGGAGACACATCATACTTAGACAGCACTGCAAAGGCAGACTTTGCACCAAAGTCACTTTTTGGTGCAAAAACATAAAAAAAATGTATTATGTATGACTTGGTATCACATTGGATATATTTAGATAATTTTTCAGAAAAGAAAACCAGCAAAACCTCTCTGGGAAAGAAATCCCCTGTCCCCAAAACTTGCAAGTTATTTTCGGTGCCTCCCCGGCCCTGCTCTAGGGAGGGAGGAGGTGGAGACCCCAGCCCCGCCCTGGAGCCCACCCCCGGGAGAGAGGCGATGTGCAGCCAGCTCCTCCCCGGGCGCGCCGCCCCACCAGGGATGTCAAATTGATTAACTTCATCATGGTAGTGAGCTCCCTAATGTTTTTCTTTGCAGTGTCTCGGCTCTAAACGATCGTGACCCAAGGCAATTTACAGTTACTTCCATTTTTTTTAATGAAGTCTGATTTAATAGTCGGAATGGTTAATGGCCTCGTCTGTCACACATAATAAAACAGGGCCTAATTGTATTTTAAAAAGGCCCTTTTGGTATGAACAGAAGCAACAACTTGATTGCATCTGAGAGAGGGCTTTGCTGTGTGCTAAGATGGCTTCCCAAGGGCGCCAGACACTTTCTTCCTAGGTCGTCACTTCATCCTCCCCCACAGCTCTTTCTTCTAAAGGAATTTCCTAATTCCCCAGCCGGTTAAAACCCGTGGCTATCCTGCTGGCTTCCTCAAGGCTGCTGCATCCTCAGGCTCCCAGGGTTTTACACCCCCTTCCATAATTACAGCCCTTCAGGTCCTCCCAAGGAAACAAACGGCCTGACACCCATTTTATACCTGGGAATACTGAGGCTGGCTTGCCCTACTTGCCTAGAGCCCCAGGGCGGTGAATCAGTGCCTCTGGTCGGCCCTGCTGTCGGCTGTAACCACTGCCCTTCCTGCCCAGCCAGACACCGCGCAGGTGCTCCTCCCCTGTGACAGAATAGGGCCCTTGCAAACAGGCCAGATGTCCTGTCCTCTCAGACCCTGTGCTTGACCACTGAATCCCAAAGCCATGGGGAAAATGAGGCAAGGACAAGTGATTCTCCCAAGGGCCCAGAGCTTGTTCAGAGAGACTGAGGTTAAGTTTTGGTTGTTGAGCAAATAACACACTTGCCTTCTATAAAATATGGAAGCTGGGCCCCTCCTTCAGGAGAGCCTGGGAATCCCCACAGAAGCCTGGCCGGGGCTGGCCCTCCCCGATGCCAGGACTCTCCTGCTCTGCCCTCCTCTCCTCAGCAGCCTCCCTCCAGGGCACTGCCCACCCCTGCCCAGCACGCCCTGAATCAACTCACCCTGGACCCTTGGGCGAGGTTTACCAGTTGGCCCAGCAGGTGTCACAGGGAAGAACCAGGTGATCTAGTTAATGCTATACTGGGTGCATAGTGGCCTTCCCCTGGAGGGGAGGGACAGTGAAAACAGAGCCATGGACTTGACACCATGAGCCATGTGACCTTGAGCATGGGCTCCCTCTCCGAGTGCCAGCCCACCAACTCTGAAATGCATCTTAGCTCTCCATGCCCTGCCCTGCACACCCCCTGGCTGTGGGGTCACCTCCATGCCCCTGCCTTCAGCAGGTGCTCGGCCAAGGGCAGATGTGGCCCACAGAGCCCGCCTGGAGAAAGACCAGAGTCCTGTGGAGGAAGTGCCGGGCCAAGGGGGTGGCTCGGCATAGTAGAGGCATGCACCCTGCGGGCTGGGGAGACGGGGCCTGTCCGGACACCCCTGCCCCTTCGTCACGTAGTCTCTTCCAAGTGCTGGTGCCCAAGCAGAGGCTGACGAGCAAAGAGCGTGTGGGCGCTCGTCCAGCGTTTGGGCTGGAGGGGTGGGCGGCTGCCCCCCTGAGCTTGGCTGGGCAGAGGGCCTGCAGGCGGGGGCCAGGCCCTGCCTGTTGTCTCTGGGGGCAGAGCCCATGGCTGGGCAGGCCTGCTTGGCTTCTCTAATAAGGAGAAGGAGGTTATGAGAATGGGGAGCCTTCTAGCCCACTGAAGTCAGGTGCAGGGAAAGGTGGGCTTGGAGAGGACAGACTGGGTTCCAGCCTGCTCAGCTTCCAAGATGGGTGATTTGGACCCTGTCCCTGTCTGGAATGGACAGCCAGTGATTAGAACCCAGAGGATGTGGGCCGACCACCCAGGAACATCCTCCCCTGAGCACACTGAGAGTCTGTAAGAAGTCGGGAGAATGGGGAGGGAGCTTGCGTTCTCTCTCTCTCTCTCTCTCTCTCCAGCTCCAAGTGGAAAGGGATGAAAAAAAAAAAAAAAAAAAAAGCAGGTACCTAGAATAGCTGTGGCAGAGGCTCCGCTGGGGGAAAAAAAAAAAAAAAGACTAAAATGAGCCCTTGCAGAAAGAAAGCTCGGTGGCTCTCACCATGGCCAGAGGCTCCACCTGGATACAGAGGCTCATTCTCCACCGGGATGTAAGAGAAGCATTATGTGCTGACTGCCTCTGGCAACCCTCTCCTAACTGCCAGGCAAGGAGCCTCAGGATGAATCTAGCACCCTGCTCACCTCCCTCCTCATCCAGCTCAGGCTTCATTAAATACTGTCCCCTGCTCCCTGTGTCATGTGTCTCCAGCAAAGCACCAGTGCTGGTTAAATCAAGAGTCCATCCTCTCTGGACCCGCACTGAGGAAAGGGCATACAGTTGGAGAATATGCAAGCTGTATTGGGCTGTATCGGTCAGCATAGGTTATGCCACAGTAACGAACAACCCCAGGTCTCAGGGGTACCCCTTCAAAGGCCCAAAAGAGCAGGTCCACTGCAAGGTGGTGTGGCTCTGGTTGCCAGCAGCACTCGACACAGACAGTCACTCTGTCCTCCCTGAAATTTGCTCTCAGGGAGATCGCTACTCCTTTGTTCCTCTCCTATTTCACTGGTCATTTTCTCTCAATCTTCGTAGTAGTTTCAGCTCATCTTTCTGACTCTTAAACTTTGGAGAATCCAGGAATTACTCCTATACCTCCTTCTTACCCACACTCACTTCCTCGGTGGGTCCGTCGGGAACATGGCGTTGAGTACCACCTGCAACCCAATATCTCCACTTACGCCTTTGGCCCCTGAACTTCAGACTTGTACATCCAGCTGCCAAATCATTAGCTCCCCTTGGATAAATTAAATGTGTCCAAAACTGAACTCTTGATTTTAATCCCCAAAACTACTACCCCAATCCCTAGTCTCCTGTCCCCATTATTGGCAACTCCATTCGTCTGGTTATTCAGGTCAAAAATGTTGGATGTTCCTTGATGCACACTCAATTCATACCTTCAGAATACGTCTAGAATCTGACAATTTCTCATCACTTCTGCCACCACCCTGATCCAAGACAACCATCTTCTCTCACTTGAACTATTACTGCAAGAGCCCTTTGGCTGGGCTCTCTGCTTCTGCCTTTGCCCTCCTCCTGGTTGGAGCGATTCCTTAAGATTCACCATGGCCGACGAAGGCCTGCGTGATCTAGCCCATCACTCCCACCTCTCTGTCCTCGTCTCCCAGCACGCCTGTGTCCTCAAACTCCCTAGGCAACTTCCGCATCAGAACTTTGCGCTCGCCCTTCCCACAGGCTGGACTGTTTTTCTCCCAGATACCCACACGGCCTCCTTCTGCGGGTCTCTGCTCAGATGGCACTTTATCGGAGGGGTCTTCCCTGACCCTCTAGATAAAATAGGCTCCTTACAATTTCTGTCACTTTACACTCCCTTGTCCAGCTTGATTCATTTATCACCATGTGCCCTTTGTCGGTCTCTCTCCCCGAAACAGAACGTAAACAGCAAGAGAAGCGATCTTATTTGTTCTGTTCATTGATGCAGCTCCAGCCCCTAGAGCAGGGCCTGGCATGGAGCAGGCACCCAATACATATCTGCTGAATGAATGAACATGTGCATGAATAATGGGGGAGATAACAGAGCACAGAGACAGGAAGTAACTCACTCCCTGGCAACACAGAGTCTACACTATTTTGAGAATTGTATTTTGTGAGACATTAAGCTTCTTCACTATTTAGGCCATTTTAAATTGGGTTTCTGTTCTTTTCAGCCAAGAGCATCCTAAATGAATCACTGCCACTCAGGCCAATGAACCTGGGGTAAGGGTGCCTGGTTCCCCTGGCAGGAGACCAACCAGAAGGTCTTTCCGCCGCAGCCTGGGGTTGGGGAGCTGCCCCTGCTGGTACGGCTTCCTGGGCCTCTCCTCCAGGTTCACATCTAATATGGTGGGACAACGCCTCAGAATATACCCCCAAGATGGCTGTGCAAGTACAAAACCTGTGGCCACCAGGACTCTGGGTCCCCGGGTAAGGAGCTCGGAGAGGGGGAAAAGATCACAATAGAACTCTGGTACTTTCCCCTTGAACCCTCAAGAGCATCCCCCTCAACCCTGGCCCATTCTATTCTAGGGACCAGGTCAGTGCTAGCTTCCCTCTGGAGAGAGACAGAGGAAGAACCGGGCAACAGCAGGCCATTGCTATGAGCTAAGCACGCTATGTGCATTTTACCTAGAAGGGGGTCTGGCACAGAGTGCCGGTTATCTCCTAACATCTAACCCTCTTTTTTAAATTTTTCCATTGTTAAACTTCTCTTTAACTCACTCTGATCAGGCTTTCACTCCCAACCCTTCACCTTCTGTCACTGTCATCAATAACTTCCAGGATGCTTAACCCAGCTTCAGTCTCATCCAACTTGACCTGTCAGCATCAGTGGTATGTGACAGGTTGACCATTCCCCAAAACGCCACATTCACCTGGTTCCCCTTCTTCCTCTCTGGCGCTTACCCCTCAGTCTTCTTTGTTGGTTCCTCCTCACTTTCCTAATCTCTTGATATAAGGGTACGCAGAAGTTCAGTCTTTGTACCTCTTCTGTCTCGTCTGTAACCAGTGCCTTGAAGATCTCATCTCACGACTTTATATTTACTCACTCCTATGGATTGAACATATGTGTTCCCCTAAAATTCACATGTTGAAGCCTTCATTCCCAGTGTGATGGTATCTGGAGGTGGGGCCTTTGGGAGGTGATTAGGTCATGAGGGTGGAGCCCCCAGGAATGGATTAGTGCCCTTATAAGAAGAGGAAGAGACCAGAGCCCTCTCTCACTCTGCCTCATGAGGATACAACAAGAAGGTGGCCATCTGCAAACCAGGAAGGGAGCCCTCACTAGACCTTAACCCTGCTAGAACCTTAATCTCAGACTTTCCAGCTTCCAGAACTGTGAGAAAGAAATTTTTGTGTTTAAACCGTCTATTTTGTTACAGCGGCCCCAGCTGACTAAGACATCCTCATACTTAACCAGTTCCAATGTTCTTCATCCCTTCTACCTGGTATCACTTCTTTTCAGCCTCAAGAACTCCCCTGAGCATCTTTTCTTGTGTGGGTCTGCTGGCAAAATTCTCTAAGCTTTTTTTTAATCTGAAAATGTTATTATTTCACATTCATTTTTGAGATACATGTTTGCAGGATATAGACTTCTTTGTTGACAGATTTTTTTTTTCTTTCAACTCTTCAAAGATTTATTCACTGTATGTTAACTTTTATTTTTCTGATGAGTCAGCCATCATTCTTACTGTTTTGTCCCTAAATGTAATATGTCTTTTTCCTCTTGCTATATTTAATATTTTTTCTTTATTTTTGGTATGCCGGTGTAGCAGTTAAACTACGTGTAATTAGTACTGGTTTTCTTTGTATTTATCCTGCTTAGGATGCACTGATATTCCTGGATCTGTGGGTTGCTATTTTTGAGGAAACTTGGAAATTTTGGGCTAATATTTTTTCAAATATTTTTCAGTCTGATTCTCTCTCTTTTTCTTCCAGAATCCCAGGCCACACAATCTGATACAAGTCATTGAGGCTGTATCCATTTTTTTCCAATATCTTTCCCTTTGGGTGTTTAGTCTGGACAATGACTTGTCTTCAAGTTCACTGATGCAGTCTTTGGTTGTAACCAATCTTCTGAATTTTTCATTGCATGTATTGTATTCCCCAAGTCTAAGGTTCCCATTTAGTTCTTTTTAGAGTTTCCATATTTCCCCTGAAGTTTCCTACCTCTTTACCAATTAATGCATTATTCCTACTGATTCTTCAAAAGACTTACCAGATTTTATCTTAGAGTCTTTGTCTGCTGTCTGCTGACTGCAACATCTCTGTTATCTGTGTGTCTTCTTCTGTTGACTAATTTGTCTTTGACTGTGACCCACTGTAACTGACTGTATGAGTCATACAGGAATTTTGGACTGTCTTTAGGACATTATAGATGACTTCTTATCGAGACTCGAGATTCTGTTATCTTCCTCTAAAAAGTATCGTGTGTTGCGCTAGCAAACTGTTAAATTACTGACAGATCATCTCAGCCCTAATATAGCTTAATTTTAGGTTCTGTTGTGGCGGGTCTCTTTCGGTTCTGTCCTTAGTCATAGGGTGAGTCCCTTAGTGCTGGGACGCTGCTTTACTCCTAGAGTGGGGGCTTTCTGGAGTTTCAGTGGGAAGCCAGAGACCAAGTCCCTCTACCTTGGAAGGACTTGAGCTGCAGTGGGACGCAGCATCCTTTGCTCAGTTCTTTCCGCCTTTCAGTCACTGTTTTCCTCTGGGCACCTTAGAGTTTTGACCATCACATGCATAGTTAAGGAGTCAGGCAAGGGTTTGAGAAGAATTTATACATAGTTTATGGGGTCCCTTGCTCTGTGACTCCTTTTTGCCTCAATTTCCAGCTTCTCTAGGAACCTCAGTCCTGTATGACTTGTTTTTTGCTTTAGTTCTATTCACTGTGTATTGCACGGGCCACTGAGTACCCTCAGGAAATAACCTGTATAAACATGAATCTCACCCAGTGTGGTTGCCTTCTCTCAAGCATTGAATCTCCTCTAGTGTCTGTCTGTTTTAGGTCACTCTCCCATGCCTCCAGAGTTTATAATTATTATCAGCACAAGAGTTAGTCTGATGCAGTCTACTCTGTGATTATCAGAGGCTGGAGGTTCAGCCTTCTGGCTTTGGACACCCTCTATCACCTGACGACTCTCAAATTTATACCTACAGGATCAGCCTCTCCCTGATATCCAGACTTGTCTATCCAACATCTCCTGGAATGTCAACTAGGCATTTCAAACTATACAGAAAGTAATATCTTGACCGTTTCCCCCACAAGATTACTCCCCCTGCAGTCATCCCCATCTCAGTAAAGGGTACCTCTATCCTCCATGGCAAATTTTGGACACATCCTTGGCTCCCTCTTTTTCCACATCCAGGCAGACACTCAGGCACATGAGCACAGGGCTAAGCTCTCTCAAGAAACACCATTGCAGCATCTTCACCCAAATGGCTTCCCAAGGTGACCCTTCAGACCCTAGTTTCTCTCCCATTCACCCACCAGCATCCTCTTCCACCCACCAGGTTCAAAGCTTGCCCATCCTATTTTCCTCGCTTTGAGTCCGTTTCAGTAACTGATCTAATTGATAACAATTCTACCTGCCATGGGTAACAGGGTGTTTCTTTCCTCATGGCCCTGGGTGAGAAGCACAAAGGGCAGACATTTCAGGCTGCTTCCTTTCAGATCCCCTGAGCACGGGGCTGGGGTGCTCCCTTCCATACTGCCACTGCCCCGATGCATGCCCAGAACGGGACACAGGCCCCCAAACCCTGTGCTGTTTATGCTCCCCATTCTATCATTCTTATTCTTACATTCAAACTAAGAAGTCAATGGATTAATCCTGATCTGGTTTATAAATACCTGCATGTGAACCAGAGACTCTGGGAGCTGCTAACGAGAATAACTAATTATGGGAATGACAGTCACTTGGCAGGCCAACTGGAGTGTTTTTCTGGGACAGGCTCTTACTTAGTTCCAAAGACACTGAACACAACGTCGCTCCACTCTTTTCCTGGAATGTTACTGAGCTAGAGGGGTCTATGGCTTGGTTACGACGTGCACTCCGGAAGTTGCCCAGTACAGACTCTCTTGTTCTTGCACAGACAACACTTTGACCCCATGACGCCAAACACAACCATGAAGAAAAGTAGAATGGACAGGCTTCAGTGCAGGTGAAGGAGAAGCCACAGACCTCAAGGTGGAAATAACTCCCTCGTGCTCACAAGGGCCTGGGCTCTGGATCCTATTGCCAGCTTCCCTGGTTCAGGGCTTACTTATGCAGGGTGACCACAAAGTACACAGACAACTACACATAATAAATGCTTTGCTGATACTTGCTGTGGTCAATGCCATTCCCTGATAGGCTTCACGTGCTGTCCTTCATTAGCAACGCACGGTCCGGCGTGCTGGGCAAAACCACAGCCAACACGTGCACCCCTGCAGCATTTCCCAGCAGCCCTCACCACGCGTCTGGGACACATCGCCTCACACAGTTTGTATCTCTGTTTTTCACTGAAGAAATTTGTGCCCGTAACACATCTAGAAGAGGTCATCGAGAGGGCTCAATCTGGGAAAATAAATGAATGAATGAACAAATGAACGAATGAATACCATTATCTACCTTTTAAAACTGTATGGCCCCTGTCAAGTCTGTGAGGCACTTTTGCAAACATTGTTACTCCTGGAGTTACCCTCCTACCAACTACGGCTCGGAAAGAGAACCTGAGACTCTCACAGACCATGCCCTGAAGACACCAGCCCAAAGGACTCTTCTGTCCAAAAGGACTAGAAATCATTGCTCCTTCTTCTGAGACAGGAGGGAAGGGGGCAGGGCATAACCACTGAAGGAATGACACAGCAGCTGAAAGCAGGACAAACTGGTTACAACCAAGATGGTGGAAGATTCGACTTCTAGTAGACCTTGAGCCTCATGGCGCACCCACAGGTGCCATGACAGTTCCTAGGCTGACCTTAAAAGGTCAGATAGTAGGTGGGGGCAGGGGTGGAGCAATTCCTTGAAATCCCTGCGCCTTCCCCAAAGTAGTTGGAATAATCCTCCAACTCATTAGCCTATGAAATTACCAAGCCCATAAAAACTCACAACTCTGCACCTTGTGGTCATTCCTCTCTCTTGTCTTCTGAGCCCGCCCACACTCTGTGGAGTGTGTATTTACTTTTACTTTAAACTAAACACCCCCACACCTTTCGCTGTCTCTCCCTCTCACCTTATGAGATGGCCTGCATTCTGTTGATGGAATGTGTGTCCCCTAAGTCGCTTTCCCTTCTGAGTGAGATGGACCGCACTCTGTCCATGGAGCGTGTCTCTCTCTAAATAAACTTGCTTTCACTTTACTGTGCCTCGCTCTTTAATTCTTTCCTGTGCGAGGCAAGAACTTATTCTCTGACAACACTTCCTCTGTACAAAACCATGTCCCCTCCACCCTGAGCCTGGAGGCTGTTCTGATTACCACCGAGCCCCACCTCCTCCAGGCAGAGGGAACCATGGAGCCGGAGAAGGAAGCTCAGTGGAGCAGTGGGCATAGCTAAGGAGATGAGAGAAGGGGCTGCTACATCGGATGGCTGGGAAAACTCCGCTTCTGATCCTTCCTCTTTCCCATGGCAAACAGGAACCAAACCACCAAAGATGGAGATGAAAGGGCTAAGCAGAGCCAGGCAGCTTCTAGTTCAAATCCCAGTGAGACAGGAGAGAAGGGGACAGGGCACAGCCACACAAGGAATGACAGCAATTTAACACCAAAATGGTGGAAGATTCAACCCCCAGTTGGCCTTGAGGATTAAGATGGCGGGAGGTTTGACTTCTAGTAGACCTTGAGCTTCACTATATGTTCATTGTAACGTATTAGCATGACAAATAACATGCCCACGGGCACCAGGACAGCCCCAAGGCTAACCGCAAACCTAGGAATCCCAGCCCCTTCCCCAGGGTAGTTGGAATGGTCCCACCTGTAGGCGTGTGAAGCCCATAAAAACTGGCAACACCACATCCTAGCGGCCCTTTTTCGTTCCCTCCCCTTCAGAGAAGGCCCGCACTCTGTCTATGGAGTGTGTACCTACTTTTGCTCTAACCTGAGCACCCAACTCCCACACCTCTTTCCTTACCTTTCTCTTGCCTTATACTCTATGCAGTATGTCTCTCTCTAAATAAATCTACCTTTACTCAATGGTGGCTTGCACTTGAATTCTTTCCTGCGCGAAACCAAGGACCCACACTTGGTGGGGCACGTCCCACGGGCTCAACTGAGACCTGAGACACAGCCCTCCTTGCGCCCCACATCTGTTTTCCTGCATCACCAGGTCTGCCACTTAAGAGTAAGTGAACTTCGGAGAGTTACTCAGCACGGCTGGGCTTCTGCTTCCTCACTGGGGAACCAAGGACAAACCATAGGTGCTGTACGCACCTTCCACATCGCAGTGCACAGCTCTGTAGAGATGCAGATTGGAAGACAGAGCCCCTGCCTTCGTGGAGCACTGGAATGTGACTAAAAAATACAGTAGTCCCCCCTTATCCGTGGGGGATACATTCTAAGACCCCCAGTGGATGCCTGGAACAAGGGATAGTACCAAACCCCACATACACTATGTTTTTTCCTATAACACATACCTATGACAAAGTTTAATATATGAATTAGGCACAGCTAGAGAATATCTGAATTGCCAGCATCACCGTTCTTGCACTTTGCGGCCACTAAGTAAAATAAAGGACTGTGATATAGCAATGGTTGATCTGATAACTGAGACGGCTACGAAGTTACTAATGGGTGGGATACGCTGGACAAAGGGAGGATTCATGTCCCGGGCAGGATGGAGCTGGATGGTGCAAGATTTCATCAAGATCACAGAATAGGTGCAATTTAAAACTTATGAATTGCTTATTTCTGGGATTTTCCATTTAATATGTTCGGACCATGGTTGACATGGTTAACTGAAACTGTAGTAAGCAACACTACAGAAAGGGGGGATCACTGTAACGTAAACATTCTTAAATCAGTGGAGCTGTTCTATTCCTATGAGAAATGCCCTTCTGGTTAAAAGCTCAAGCTCTACCCCCACAGGCCTGGATTCAAATTCCATTACATCACATACCAGCTAAGTGACCTGGGCAAGACACTTAATCTGCGTGTGCTTCAGTTTCCCCGTCTGTGAAATGGGGATGTTACTAGGAATGTGTAAAGATTAAGAGAGATAATATGCATAGAGCCCTTACCATAGCACACTGGCTGCACCTAAGACTACCTACACACCCCAGGGAGCCTTTCTTCCCTTAAAATACTTCTAGACTTTAAGAAGTGATATGAAAGTTCACTTACAAACCACAGAGAAAAGCAGTTTCCTTGCTTCGTTTCCACCTTTCTTGCTAACACCGAACAGCCCCTTAGATGATCATCAGCTGAGTAATCCTTGGCTGTTTCCAACAACGTGCCCACTGACCATGGCCACAGTAAAGCACCACTAAAGGTGTCTCAGGCAGAGCTCAAGGAATAATTCTCAGTAACATTCTCAACAACAGCATTACAGGAACAAGTCTGTCCTCCGGCATCTTTGTGGGAGTGGGTGGCCGGTGGGAGGGAGATGCTCTGTGCTGCCATGGAAACAGGCAGCCTCCAGACTGCAGGTCAGGCCTGAAGCCCTCTGGCTTCTCCAGTCACCATCCCTCTTCCTCTTCCTCTTTATTCAGTCCCCTAAAGCATCTAGCAGATGTCAGTTGGTGGTAAAGGGATGTCACCCTTCTCCAGGCCAGAAGCAGGCAGGGTCGGAGGTGAGGGCGTGGCGGCACACTCCAATCTGGAAACTGAACCAGAAAGAGGCTAAGAAAACCCACGGGGGTTTCAAAGCTGACTAGCCGGTCTAGCTGTGTGCAGTCATGAAGAACGGCCCACCCCTGCCCCCTCTTCCCAGGGGGGTAAGAGGACCCAGAACCAGAAAGACAATGAAGCACTCTTGAGTCTGTGCCAGGTCTCCCAACGGCCCCCACCCCGTCTAGGTCAGAGCTCAAGAACGGGGCGGTGACTCCAATCTTTTAAGAGCTTTGTTGGATGACATCCAACGTTCAGCCTTGTCTGTCTGTAACTCTCTTTAACTCTTCTGAGGGTTCCCCATGCTGAGCACTCCCCTGCCCCTCTCCTTGCCTGATGATCAAGCCGCTAGGCAGATGTCTTTTCTTCCCATCACATACCTGGTATTTGGGTGGAGGGTTCTTCTTAATTCTCAGTCCAAAAGAACAAACTCCTTACTTCCTTTTGCTTCCTGGTCTGAGACATATTTGGATGTGGAGTGGAGTGGACTTGCTACAGAAAACCTTCTAAAGAGAAGACTGAGTCTAATTGAAATGCACGATAGATTTCTATCCCCTTTGCCAAAAGCCATTCTAAAGAGGGCTGATAAAAGAATGTTACATGCTGGTAATTATATAGCGAAAACATGTGACCGTGCAGACACGAAGTCAGAGGGCTCCTGCCATCCTGACTGCCTAGACCAGCTCATCTGAGCACGTCCCAGGGGAGCCACTGCAAAATATCACAGCCAGGTACACAGGACCCATCCTAGGAAGAAGTAACCCGACCCAGGAATTCTAGGAAGCAAACAAATCCCAAATTGTACACATATGAGTATAAACTAAGTGGCCACCAAACAAGTCATTCCCCTGTTCCAAAACCTCCTGGGCTTTCTCTCCGCCCACTCCCCTACCACTCATCCCCCCGCACCTCCCTTTCTCCACACTCACCATCCCCGCTGCGCCTCTGCTCAGGTGATGTTCTCAGAGTCAGATGCTACCCGCCGTCCGTCCCCATCTTGACCCACCCTAATTGCTCCCTCTGGGACCCTGCAGCACTTTACATGAATAGACTGTGCTTTTGATCTGATTTCATACTGCCTTATAATCGGAACTGGTTACATCCACGACAGCATATCAAAGTCCTCCCAAACAGGGACTCTTTCTTCTACAGGACCCACAGTGTAAGGCACAACATCTATGTTTAAAAAGGCTGGTTGATCAACCAACACATTTGATTTAGAAATGTAAATAAAATGGCCCCACGCGCCAGCAGGCGCAGCCCTGGCTGAGCCCTCACGCTCTCGCATTGCCTTTCAGATTCAGTGTCCCCCTCCTTCCCTTGATTTGGGGGATGCCAATCCTGGTTTTCTCACGCTGAAACAACTTTTGTGGCTGTCTGGTGCTCTAAAGACATAATTATTGACTTAGAGGTTGAAATGAGCACTCCTGCGCCCAAGGATTGAAGTGCCATGGGGTGTTCATTGTGCCTACAGCTCTGACTGAGACCAGTCTAACTTCTAGCCCCCAGCCCCGAATGGAAGGTAAGAACTGGTTGCTGTCCACTTGACTTCCAGGGACAGAGTGAGAACCACAAGGCTCATGGCCTTTGCTGCTTTGAAAAAAGCTACCTCTAAAACCCACAGAAGCACCTTAGTCCCTCCAGGTACCACTTACTTCTGTGAGTTGGATTAGGTTGGTCCCCAATCCCACCTGCCCAGACCCCTGTTCTCACCCCAAACTCACATACATTTCAGGGTTTGCAGAGACCTCTGATCACAAAATGAGAGCAGCTGAACAAGAGGGGACCTCATGGAAGCCAAAAATATATATATAAATAAAATTTTTAAAAGGAGGGTGGGAAGAAGCATACCAAGAATTTCAGGGAAAACAACTTAAAAATTAATGAGCTCTCAGGAAAGGAAGACATCACAAGACGATCAATCAGGGTAGGTTTTCTGAGTCCTTGTCAGTCAATCAAGAAACATTTACTACATACTTGCTATGCATAAGGCACTGCTGGAAATATTGAAGTGGACACAAAGACGTAACATATATAAAAAAGAAATGTTTGGGGAAAACTGATTTTAGTCTCTGATCTCAAGGAGGTTATAACCTAAATGGTGCTAATCAGATTTAAACCTCTCTTCCTGAAGGCCCCTGTACCTACAAAGTCGCTATTAAGGTCTCTTTCAGGAGTGCGTGTGTCACTGGCCCCCGGTACACCCATGTGAGTTTTTGTGTGTGTATCTCATGAATGTCCCAATGCTGCTGCCGGCTATTGCTATGGTGGGGAGGAGGTAATTTTCCATCCGATGGTTAGGGAAGTCTTTGCAGAGGAGATTGAATTTAAACTGGGTCAAGAAGAATGGATAAATTTGGAAGCGCAGAGCGAAGACTGGAGAGCTTTCCAAGGCAAAAAGGAGCTCACGAATTCAGCAAGGAAGTTAAGTGTACAGAGGCCTCATTATAATATAATAAATGCTCTCTCACCAGTATAAACAAATTACAAGGGGAGTGCTCAGAAGGGACAATGACATTTGGAGACTATAAAGAAAGGCCTGTGATGGAGGTGATATCTGAACAGGACTTTGAGAATGACTGGTGTTACACCTGGCTGTCAAGAGAAGGACATTCAAGGTACTAGGGTCAGAATAGGCAAACACTGAAGCCAGAAAGAGCAAGTCTGGGGGAAGAATGTCGATGTAGGGCCAACCCTTTGATCATATTAAGGACTCCATCTTCCTTGTACACGCCCCCTCGTACTCTTTCCAACAAAGTCAGGCAATTACATTTAATAACAGCAGGACAGAAAAGGACATACAGCAAAATAATAGCCAAGTCACCACTTGGCTGTGACCTTTACAATCTTTATTTTATCATTTGATTTTTCTTTGGCATCTCTAGGATGATGACAAGGAGTCTTGGAAGTCAGGTTTTATTAAGAATGAAAAGGGAGTTCTAAATTCTGAGAGCTCTACTCTCATACCAAAAGCAAAGCTTGGACAACTGACCATGGAGTTTTACTCTAAGATGTTGAGAGAAGGAACTTGGGATATGATGTAAGGAGAGCCGTTTCCTTAGGGAGAAAGCGGAATGACTACTAGGGCAGAGAGAGAGAAAGATTCGGAAGGGAAGGGTAGGTTGTAAAGCAGTAAGAACACCTGTGCCTGCACCTTCCTTCCTCTCAGGGTTGAACCTCGGATGTGTGTGATGGGGGCAGCATGGAGATGGAGAGTGAGACAGAAATTGCATGATGGGTAAATGGACCACTTTCCCAGGCATAGTCTGGGGAAGACCGCGAGCCACCCAGAGAAGTCTTTCTTGTGACTCAGAGGCGTATGTGATACATCGTGGAGGCGCTGGCTCAGGACTGGTGGAGGGAGCTGTCTAGGTACTCGGAAAATATTCTATTGGCTTCCCAAAGCTTGAGCAAGGTGCTCAGGACATCCCAAAGTTCCAATCTCCTCCTTTCCCAGAACTCAAGCAGGTAAACAGTCCTAAAGTTGGAAAATGAGGGTTGTTAAAAGTGGAGACCTTGAAAAGGCAATGGCAGAGTTGTGGTCAGCGGAGGGACATGCCGACATGTGAACAAAAGCCAAGGAGTCACTCACATCCACCAGCAGATTAGCAAGGATGGTGGCGAACGAACAGAGGTAGCAGGACGGAACCCCAGCAGCAAGACTGTCCAAGGACCTGAGAACATGCACTGGAGAACCCTTCCCCCGTCACCCCTAGGGGACTTCGACTCCCCCATTCGCTAGAGCCACCTGGGGGGAGAAAAATAGGACGATGCTTTGAAAAGCTGAGCATTTATTCCAAAGAGGCCATTTGAAGCCTGAGACGAACTGTTGGAATAAGAGAATGAGTTATCTTTGATTGGCAAGTTTAAGGTCCTCTACCTCTTCCCACACCCTCCTAAATAAAGCCAGATGGGGTTCATGAGGAATTTTAAATTAATGATATGATATGAAGAAAATGCAACTTTCTTTTGCACAGTCTGAGATTCAGTGTGTGGGAGGTGGGAATAGGAAAGAACCTCATTGGGGAAAAGGCTGAAAGCCCACAGGGAATGCAGCCTAAGGCAGGGGTTTGCTGGCTGACAGTCACTTTGGGCCAAAAATGCAGCTCCCAGCGCTCCCCTTCCAGCCCTGCTAAATCAGAATCCCTCAGGGAAGGCCAGGAAAGATGCAGTTTAAAAGCTCTCCTGTGACTCCATTTTGGAAACCAGTTATCTAAGCACTGGTCCAAGAATTAGCTTTGGACAAGACATCGCTTCCTGCCTGAGGGAAAGGACGGGGGAAGCCGCCCAAGGGCTAGTGCAGCAACTGGGGAGGTGACTTCAATGGGTAAGGGGATAGGACAGAAAATCGAGATGGCTGGTACAAACTGGTCTCCACACGCTTGGTGGTGAACTGCAGGACAGAAAGTAATTATGGGGTTGCAAGGAAGTTTGCCTTAATTTTCTCGTTGTCTTTTGAAGTGGGGAGTACTGAGTATGTACGGGCTCTAGGAAGGGGCAAGTGGCAGCTGAGAATTGAAAATCTGAGATGGAATGACTGAGAAGGAACGAATTCTGGAGAAACCAGGCAGAACCAGCTGGGCTCAGAGTCCCTGGCTTAGTCCCGACATAAGACAATTGTCCCTCTGCCACTGGGCTGAGGAGGGGAGGAGGGGCTGGTGGCTAGGAGAATGGAAGTTTCAGAGAGTTGCTGTGGGACCAGCAGGGAGGTCACCTAAGGGATGGTAAAGACACATCTCACCTCTCAGAACCTGGAGATTAGATCAACTTCCCTTGCAAATTTAACTCCCACTCCATATTTAGTAAAGACAAAAATACCCAAAGGCTTTCTTCAGGGAGGGCTGTGAAAGTGGATTGGAATGGAAAGAAATTCAATTTTTTTTTTTTTTTACCGTATCTATGTATTGTTCAGAAGCTTTGGTTTTTATGAAAATAATGTTCTTATGTAACTGTGTAGCTTAAAAAATAAAACTACCAAAAATACCTAAGTGTATTATGACATTTTTGGATTGTATGTAAAACATGTAATACTTTTGGATAATACATTTATAAGTTGGGAAATAAGAAGATAGAACTTGATTTACTAACTGCCTGAACAATTGACCAAAACATTAACAAGGCAAAATGGTTTAATATAGTATTACTAATTGATTAATTATGTTTAATACGTGTGTCCAGTATATTGTCTATGCTCATTGTATCTGAACACAATGCTAGCTGGTCAATAAAATTCTTTGGTACAACTGCACACTTTTATTTTAGGACACTTGCAACAGACAAGACAAATGTTTGGTTCAAAATACGCTAATCAAATTACATAGTCAGTTGAAGGCACATAAAAAATCATGCCTCCAAAAGAATGTCTAAAATCTTTGTATTTAATTTCAAACACCAAATCTTTTGTGTTGCTCAAAGCAAGTAAAAAAAAAAAACATTACATGTCCTTTATGGCTTGCTGAATGGCTTAATGCATTTTAGAGATTTTTCTTATGATTTGTAATAGCTTTCACTAACTGAATGCACTGTTAGAGAAACTTCAAATAGTTCCTGTTGACAATACACATACATCCAAAGTAAGGAGGAGAGGAAAAAATATACACCAAACAGTGGTTTCCTCTGGTGGTTGTAATCTGGGTGATTTTTTTTGTGGGTGTTTTTGTATTTTACAAAAATAACAGGTTTAAGTAAAAAAAGTTCCATCCACTGTGCTGCCAGTAAAAGACCACAACATATTTTTGTGTATTTACATGAATATGATGATCAAAAGGAGTTGTGTGAGCACTGAAGAGGTGTGGGGGGGAGGGGAACTCATTTAAACTCAAATTCGAGGAGAAATAGACTCAGTTCTCTGACAAACGTGGTAGAGTCATTGGGCGCACAGAAGCTGAAGGCTGAAGCCTACTCCAGTTTCTAGAGCTACTGAGCCAGATCCCCAAGGAGACACTCACTTCCTAACTTCTCCAACAGTAGAGACTCAGACTCTCAGACAACTTTGATACCTATAGTAAAGAAACAGGCCCCAGATAATTGTGGGCTTTCCTTTTGGAAAATTTGTGTCAGTTACAACGTACTGGGCTCAGTCACCCGGATCGGTGCTAAAGCATGGTTACTGGTGGCGTTTCCCTGAAGCACTCCATGCACCGGAAGGCGCCAGCAGAAGGCAGGCAGGCCTACAGCTTCTTTGCATATAAGAAGCCCCAGAAAAGCTTTGGAAGTGGCACTGACGAACGTGAAGTCCATCACTGAGAAAAGGTTTCTCTGAATTGGATGCTTCCTTTCACCTCATTTGTGAGGTGGGCTCTTCTGGTTCTAGTTCTGTACAAGCCAGGCTCAGAGCTTAGAGGGTGCTAATTCCGGTCAGGTGACAATGGCCTGGGGCAACCGCAATGACGGACCTAAAGAGTAGACAGAAAATACATCGCTTTGGTTCTGACTCACCTTCATGGCGTATTTACCAGAGGCTTCTGCTTACTGCTCCACGGACTGAAAACGCTCAAACCAGTCAGATCCCAGCACGGGGTCCCCTCAGCTTCTCCCCGCATTTCCCACTCTTCACTGGCAAACAGCACAACTGTCAGACAACACAGTGTGGGGGCCTGCTGGGTGGATTGCAGTCAGGGCCCCGATTTGTCACCCCCTCCTGGGATCTCCTCCTTTGCCACTTCACTGCGAGCATCCTTCCACTCTGAGCTTAGCCACGGGGCTTGCAGCCGGGGGGCAGGAAGCAACCATACAGACTTGAAAGGAGCTTGTGAAAACATGCCTGGGGGTAGCTGAGGGAGGACAGGACACAGAAAAGGCCCAGGGCGCTGCAGTCAAGGCCACATCCCCAGTGAGCCAGGCAAAACTAGAGCTACCCAGAGCTGCGCCATCTAGATCACGGCTCTAACTCGTAAACTAAATGAGCGTTTCTAATTGCATGCCACTGGGCTTTTATGGTTGCTATGCATTACTTTTGTGGCACCAGATAATTGCTACGGTGGGTTTTCATTTATTTGGCTTCTGAGTGTAGATCTCTCGCAGCTTTTCCGAGGCAGGTTTGGTAGCAATGACCTTCGCTGCACCGACTGCGGATTCAGGCACCCACCGCTGAATCTCCGCCCCGTGTGAACTGCTCTCATCTGCTCCTCACAGCCACCCTGAAAGTAACTTCCTTATTTTGTGGAATTTGAGGCAATGAGGAACTTGAAGCAGACTGATGAAATTATCTATCTAAAGTCACTGCAAATTGGCAGAATCAGGGCCCAAAACCAAGACTTCTGATTCTGAGTTCACTTGTACTTCCCATTGCGTCAGAAAAGGTAAGGGCTTCAAACCAGCAGAATGTTATTCTGTCCGAAGTCATCAAAAACAGAAAGTTTGTTTAAAGAAGGCAGTTAAAGTTTTATTCCATTATCCAAGGTAACTGAAGTATCTGACAGGGCTGTTTTCAAGCATTCCACCCTTAGCATTCTCTTTGCTTAAATATCCTTTAAGACATCGCTATTCCCAGTTGAGAAGCAGCCAGACAACCAAAGAGACTAAATTATATAGATCTTCCACCATATCTCAGTTTTATTTTAAAGGATTTTATGTTCAATACGCCTCTTCAGCCAATCACTAATTATGTCAATTGTAAATGTGAAGATTAATTGTTCCCTGGTGGCAATACTGATAATAATAAAAGTATATACGTGAAAATATAGAGTGGATACACAAAATATGCACCCATTTTCAAAGGTGATCTTCTGAAGAATAACAAGCCAGATTCTTAGACATCTCTCGCTTTTGTGATTTTGTCTCTTAAAAAACAGAAACAAGGTGGGAGGGTGTAGCTCAAGTGGTAGAGCGCACGCTTAACATGTATGAGGTCCTGCGTTCAATCCCCAGTGCCTCCTCTAAAGATAAACCTAATTACCACCTCCAACATTTTTTTTTTAATTTAAAAATGCAACATAGAAACAAATCAATTATTCTAAAATAAGGCAGTTTTCTAAGGGTTACTTTAATTGCAGGAGGTTATAGGGGCAGGCTGGAAATAGGGGGAAGCAGAACACAGAGAATTAAGTGACATTTTGGTGAATGAAAATTGCACCATATGAGATGCTATACAAACGCGGCTACAAACTTTACTCCAAACTTAGTTTTTTACCAGACCTAGCTTGACTTTATTAACATATTTGACTTTCTACTTATGTTAAATTTAAGCACCTGGATCCGGGACTGAAAAAAAAAGACAAGAAAACAATTGTTTCATTAAAAAGTAGTTCAACTTTTAGATGATAACATTTTGTCAGTGGTCGTTGCTTTAGAATCTAAACACTGAGTTTTCCTTTGCATCACACTTCCTTTACGCATGTAATTTGGAGCAGAAAATTCCCCCTTTAACAACTTCAGAGCAAAGCAAGAAACCACAGTGGTTTGTAGGCCACTAATTCTGTTACAGATGAAAGCATTCAATTATCTCTGTAAAATTCAATTCCTTAGAAAATGTGTTTGTGATTGACTAAGAACATTTTAAAAATGTGGTGATACCGCATGCTATTAGCCAAGATCTTGATTTAAAAGTTGGAATGAAGTAGCTTGTGGTTCTTGGGTAAAACAAAGACACTAATCTGTTTTTTTTTTTTCAATATAAAAATATTTTCAATATAAAAAGGCAACCTAGAATACTCTTATTCCAGATGTTAAACTAGCCTTATGTAAATCTTCATTTTTCCCACTGCAGCCCAAACATATTTAAAAACTGCGAACAATCATTTAGAAGTGGGCTATCAGTTATAATAAAATCTTATTTACAAGGCATTTATATTTAAAATAGTGTGATCAAATACTGCCAATGGCAAGTCAATATAATTTAGAGAGAAGATCTCTCATGAAAACCTTAACAAGATTTAAAATCGGAGTTAAATCTGGCTTAAGTTCAAGATGGGTGGTCTCAATGGAGACCGCTGGCAGTGGTTAAGCCTCTCTGATGACTGCTGCTTCTCACCATAGAAGCCCACATATACACTACATTACAGAGTTCTGCATAAAATTTCAAAGGGTTCTCCAATAATCTCCAGCTGTGAGCAGAAAGCTAAATTTCCCTTAATACATACACACCTGCATACGTACATGTTTAAACTCCCGCTGCCACCCCAGACAAGCACCCCATCCTCGGCTGGCATCATGACTGGCATTCTCAAGTCCTTGGCCCCCGCCTGCCAGCTCAGTAGTGCAACCTCTACGCAGAAACCCCAGGTGTAGAGCTATCTGTGGCTTTTACCCCCAGCAATCTAGGTTCTGTTGTTAGATGTGGGGTTCACAGTCGCATCTACGTAGCTTCTGGTTGTCAGTCTTCTGCTCACCATACACAGCAGCTCAGCAATGTTGTCCAGCTTTCACACACATTCAGAGCCACAAGCCAAGAGTTATTTCAAGATCTCATTTTGACTGGCTTCAAAAGTCCTCTCCACCTACCCAAATTCAATGCATCCTTGAACACTGTGCTTAAATGGTATTTTGTCCTTCCTTGTCTTGCACCACATTGTTCAGAAGCAACTTCTCCTTCCTCTGTGATCTCATCTCTTTCCTAAACCACTTCTTAAACTTTTTAAGCAAACTTATTGCCACGTAGAGTTAAGGTAGGTGCAGAGGAAGCCAACAATTGATAATTGTAAAAATTATGGCAAATCCATAAACTCCATTTACTCTGTAACAAACAGTAAGGTCATGTAGCTTGGACTGGAGCACAGTAACATATCCTGCGTATCTTCCTAAAGATCACGCTTCAGTCTGTTGTTGGCTTATCACAGTACTTGTTACCCATAACCTGATTCAGTGTTCTTGCCTGCAGTTAATGTGGTTGATTTTAAGAACACAATTGTGACGTCTATCTGCAAACTAGCATCACTTAAACCAATTCTACAAGTATTTCCGTATCTATTCATGGTAGCAGAAGATAGCTTTTACGTATAACTTTGACTTTTTTTTTTTTGGATTCCTGCATTTGCAAACTTTTGATTTTTAGGTTGGGCTCATCTTACATTATTTTAATGAAAAAGATGAGTGTTAAAAAGGAAGCTGGGTAACTGCTTGGTGCAAATATATTCTTGAGCAGCAGATGAACCATCTTCACCCTAGTTCCTGGACACACCTGGTGCCTGAAACAAGTGCACTGGAGACATTCGTTTGAAAGCCCTAGTGTGAGAAGGGTGCCTATTAATATCAATCTATTTTGAAGCAAGAAAAAAAAAGGACTTGGCAAGTGGGGAGAAAACCCAAACATACAAACAATACTTCTCTCCTACTCTTCAGCCCCATGATGAATATGGACAATTATGGACACCAGGGTTGTTATAAAAGTCCCCCGGTGCAGATAACCAGGGTTGCCAACAGCAGGAATGTGCCCAAGGTGAAGTGACAATGGAGAAGGATCTCTTCTAGTCATCTGTCAACTGAAGTGATGTAGTTCAATGTTGGAAGGCTCCTTTTAGATTGTTTATAGTTGTGGTGTAGCAATTTACGTAGGATTTAAGAAGGTTTTCTACCGATACAAAATTGTTAATGAGATTATGCCAGTCCCTGGGCTGTTCAGTGCTGAGTGTGCTTCTGTATTTTAGCTTTTGAGGTCCTGTTTGTTGCATCCTACAGCACGTGTGTTTTAAATGGTTTGGAGGAAGCAGTCTGCTAACCAGAGAAGTACTGATACATCCTAGGAAGTGAGGTCTCGTAAGGCACAAAGTCTGGTTGATCTAAAAAGTTTGTTTTTCAATTATTTCAGGACAATGAGAAAACAAATTACATCTTATATAATGTTTTTCAGTGGAGTCTTTCAAAAAATAGCTTTTGTTTTTTTTGCTAAGAGTACATCTTGAGAGTAAATGTGACTTCCACCTTCTAGTCTGTTGTTTATAGCATAGATTGTACGTATTAGATCATTATTTTGGCATAGGCAAGCTCTGAAATAAACTAAAACGCCTAACTTACTAGCACTGTGAGGTGTTGGGTGTGTATATTAAGCAGTGCATATCTGTGTGCCAGGGGAGTGGGATAAACTTTTTATGTAACACCAAGCTTAAAAAGTAAAAGGATACACTCTTAATATTGTAATTCCATTATGTGAAATACACACAATAAATTTTTTCGTTTCTGTATAATTTAGGGTGTGGTCAGCAAAATATAATCCCCTCTAAAAGATCAGTTTAAATCAAAATCAATGAAAACAATTAAAAATTAGTCTCATAATAACATGGTAAACAACTCAAATGGCTTTTTTTTTTAATGCTAGGAAAAATGTTCACCTTTTCAATGGTGAAAGTACTGTTAACACAGGCAGAGCAAACAAGGTAAAAAGTGAGAGCACATACAGACACACACAAATATATATAAAAATTGACCAGAAATCACAGGACATTTAAGCGATGTTTTCTTAAGTAGAACTATTTCTTTTTTTTTTTCTTTTGTACTTTAAATAGACTAAAATATTTGGTGTGGGTGGAGGGAAGGAAATCAGTATTTCACAATCTTAACTTGAAAACCAGCTGACATAAAGCCTCAGCTCATTGTTTAATTTTTTTTTTAAATGGAACCACATATTTCGACAATCATAGAATTAAAGCTTACAAAGAACACATCTACCATCTACATCACAGTGCACAGAGGATGCGGTCTCTGAGGACTACCACAGGGGAACAGTAACAGACTCTGCATCCATCATATTGCATTACAAAATTAATGCCGTCTGAGAGAAGTCTCACCTCCCGTGGCCTGCTGTTGTAGCTGGTTAGAGCACCTGAGGGGTAGGAGGCTGTCAGAACTGAGGGCACTGCTCGGTTTGGGTCAGCACACTCAGTTCCTTCACCCGCCATTGGCTGATGCATTTAGTAATCTCAACATGACATTCACTGAGAAGAAACATAGTAATACCACATTCTGGCTTCTTGGGCAGGATAGTCTGGGGAATGTAGTAGAGAATAGAGCATCAAAAGCCAGATTTTTCCCTCAAGAGAGAAGAAATCCACAACGCTGTTCAGTTTTAAAATTTAAACCATGAAAATTTAAATTTCAGGTTAAATTTAACCCCATTAAGACATGATCTGTGCTTACGAATACACACAGGTTCTGAAGAATTTTGCTATCTAGTGGCCTCTTCTGTTTCATTAGGCTCCCAGTTACCTTCCCTAGATCACTAAGTGTTAGTCTCACTGTAACACTGGTGCCATTAGCTATTATTTGCTATAAAATCTCACATTCCATCCACAGTAATCAGTGATTGGAGGACACATATCCAAGTATCAGGAATGGTGACAGCCATAGGGCAGCTGAATTTAACTGCAACTGTCACAACCATTAAGGTGAGGGTAAATCAGAACACCCGGGGCCTTGCTGGGATTAGCTCTGAACATCCTGCACGCAGGGGACTCAGTCCGAGGCACATCAGGGCAGCCTGTCCCCCTAAGAACACTACTCACTCCTACCTTAGCTTCGCTACAGGAAGGGTAAAAATTTTCAAGGGCACAGGGCTACTTATGAGGGAATCAGCTCAGAAATATTTTTAGGACACTGGCTAATACCTAGTGCTTAGAAGTCCATAAGTACCTTATTTAACAGTGTCGATTTTAAGAATAGTTGGCAGTCCTTAAGCAAATTAGTGAGCAGTATATAAAAGTTCATCCTTGAAACCTGTTTTTAGACAAATCTTCAGTAGATTCTTCTGGTTTTGTCCATATAGTATCTTTTTGAGATTTTCAGAGCTAAATGAGTAATCCAGTTTTATATCTTTTCTTATCTTTTTTTATTTTTTAGCTGAAAACACCGCCAACTATTTCCCACATTCTTGCTTCATATATTAAAAAGAAGACTGCCAACTAGAGATATTTCCCTCAGATTACAAAGGCGTAGAATTATGTTACTTTTAACTGTGCTCTACCAGAAGGTCTGGCCTTGGGAAAAGATGGCAAAAAAAAAACAACAACAACAAAAAAAACCCCTCTGATATGAACATTTTTATTTTGCCTACAGTGCTGTGATCTAGCTCAACAACTGCACAACTGCTTTCATCTTAATCTTTCATTTTTCTTGTTTTGTCCTCTTGTATAGAAATGGTTAGTGTCACAGTTTCATTATCAGTAATAAAAAGACATAAATATCTACGCCTTAGAGGCCAGGGCCAAAAAAGCAAAAACAAAGCCTGAGGTAAAGTTGATCTAAGAAACAACCATTTTGGGTTCTACATTTTGGCAAAAAATAGGGCTTTAAAAAATAAAAGGTAAAATCCATGCATGTTACCTACTTGCTATGTGTTTGACGATTATTTCTTGTGATGTAAATTTAAATTAACCTGTGTGTATATCAGTTACATAAAACCAACAAATGACTACATTCTTAAAGCAGGTACATTACATTCATCAGAAAAAGACCCTAATCTTTTTCACCATTTCCCACCTATTTGAACAATTCAAGAATGTGAATAGAGAGTGAGAAACAGGTAACATATTTTCTTAGGAACTTATTGATAAAGGAAAACCTCTTTGGAAGGAAAGAGACTTCAGTAAGACTTCTATTCCTATAGACAAATGCTGGGAACCAACTTTATGCTACAGCACTGTAAAGGGTAGGACTTCATACAGAACAAGAAATAGAGCAAGTTATCTATAGTGAGTAACATTGTAAAATAGCCAAAAACTTTAAAGCCACAGGGAGTAAGAACAGTAGACTGCGAGATGAAAAGTATATAATAGTTCAGGAATTTTGGAATTCTAAAACTTCACTTTTATCTTTAAATCAATATATTATGGATTTCATGATTCAATAAATTATCATCCTTAATTAGAAAGGAGAAGTAAATTCCTTACCCTCCATCCGAAAGAGCAAACTGGAAATTCTGGAAAAGCTAAGAGTTTGTGGGGTTTTTGCTTTGCTTTATTTTTTTAGAGAGGGTGGGAAGACATCATTTTGGGGGAAATTTAGTTGCAGAAAAATCTAAAATTGCTTTATGTGGAGTTAATGAATCCTCACTCCCAGCATTATTACAAAGGGCCCTTACACATCTCAACCAACAGGGAAATTCTGGGTCTATTATGGATCTCATGGCAGCAAACCAACTGACACTGAAGGCAACAGGCTAATACACTCTGGTCAGATCCTCTGTGAATCAGAAGTGGCCCAAAGAACTCTGAAAATCCATTTCTGCTGAGCACAGCTGAGAAAGTCATGTCTGAACCATCTTCAGGCTATCCTTAAATACAGGGCAAACTGCCTTGGTAGTGGTACTTCCCAGGGTATCTTAAGCAGCAATCTTATGCCAGGAGGAAACAGCAAGGGTGGGGGTCACACACTCTAACATTATTATTTTTTTTAAGTTAACCTTAAGTCAGTACACCTTCCAGAGCTTTCCTTTTTTTTGATGTTAGTGAATTCCAGTTATGACTCTTAATTGTCAAGCTGCTTAAAAATGGCATACTAACTGAACCACCAAATTAGGACTCCGGCAGAATAAAAAATTTACTCTGAAGGGCTGCCCAAGAAAGGAAAATGTCCGCAAGCAAATTAATCTTTTACTGAGATCTTGAGATATAAACAACAGAATCATTGAACACTATTAAAATGTATGCAGATAAATAACCCCCTAGTGTTAAGATTTTTCTATGAGTGTATATGTATATATAAATCCATACATACACATTATATATT
This sequence comes from Camelus ferus, assembly GCF_009834535.1. Lineage (NCBI taxonomy): Eukaryota > Metazoa > Chordata > Mammalia > Artiodactyla > Camelidae > Camelus > Camelus ferus. Next base: position 14,464,144 of record NC_045725.1, read on the forward strand.
CCCTACTAAAAAGATTTAAGGCAATTATGCTATATATAAAGTTAGCTATAATATGCAAGGTAAAACAGGTCCTACTCAAATTCTGTGAACACATTAGACAAGTTCTTATCATAAAAGCTATCACGAGGCTATCAATGCCGAGTGTAGCTCACCTTTCCTGGTTGAGGCTCCAAACACAGGAATTCCACTCCAAGAGATAATTTGTCCCTCAGTTGCATACACAAAAGGTAGTCTGAACAGACAAAATATTTATGAAAACTTGAAAAGGAAGACAGAAAAGGAACTCAATAGTATTCTGACAACCTCTAGACATCACACATTATCATTACTACTCTTGATTGTACTAAATACAACAATCCAATAGGCTCCAATGTGGAAACGGGGTGAATATTATGGGGAAATCACTGGCTGCAATTGCCAGAAAAGTTCATAACCCTAAATATAATTTAAAACAGAACCTGATGGTTTATCTATTTGATCATCACAAAGACATTTTAACTGAAGAGAATCTGAGTCATTTGTAAGATTTAAGTGATTGACCAATCTAAATAACATCGACCTTCACGATGAGGAAAGTAGGACCCTGGGCACGAACAGCACCGTCCTTTTTGGTCTTTAGTAAAAGTTCAAAGGAGAGAAACACTGATGTATGCAGATAAAACATGGCTGGCAAGGAAGAGGGCAACCAGCAAAACCACTAGGGATACATGCTGTCAAGGAGAGGAAGAATAAAATTCAGCTGATGAGCATAATGGATTTAGTAAAGTAAGGCTCATGAAGGAAAGAAAATGAGCAATGATTTGTTATGTCTAAACACCAATGTGTTGCATCAGAGTAAGAGAAAAGATCACGGTTGCTTATGTCCACAGACTACTTAGTTATCTAAAGAGACACGGGGAACGGTGGAGGGGGTGGCAAACTGAAACGAATGTTTAGCTATGATAGCAAAGACCATACATAAAGACAGATTTTAAGTACAGTGAGGATTGTCTTATGTTACATTATATCCCACCATCAACCACACCAGAAGGGTGCTGATTATTGAATAAATGCTCAAAGTATTTAGTTATTTAAAAAAAGAGAAAGATGTTAAAGGTATATTTGGACAGCTTTTGGAAGAGGTAGAGAAACCAACTGGGTATATATACTCTTTTATTTGATTTCAACTAACTAGCAAGAAACTAGACTGATTGTTTTTCACCTTCAAAATCTTAGTCTTGATGAAACTGACAATAAAGGCACAAATAAAGTGAACAAAGGAGAAAATCTGGCAATGTTTAAAAGGTAGGTGAATCAAGCGAAACTAGGTATGATTTAAGGTTAAATAAAAGTAGATATTAACAATTTGCAAATACATACTCAGAATACAGAATAAGAGTAAAAGTACAAAATAAGAATATCTAGCTTTCAAGAAAAATTGGGCAGATTTCCTTCTGGCAAAGTGGTAGGTCCTGAGAGAGAAAGTTAACCCCCAAAAGACAGCTTGCGGGTCAGTACCAAATCCCAGTCACATTTCTATTACTCAACATCTATCACACTGGCTGGGGAAGGGACAGGCATCAATAAATGCTTACTGAATGAATATGTATCATGATGTATAATTAGCATTCTAACTAGAGTAGTTCAAACCTAGCCAGGAAAGTCAAACTTTTTTTTAAGCAATAAAACTTTTTAAAAAAAGTAATCTATGTGGAACTCCAATACAGAATAAATATGAAGCTCACCCTGGTTAGACCAGACAGTGGGGACTACAATTCCCTAAAACAGCCCTAAGGTGTACGTAATCCACTGTGAAAACCACCCTTCATCTTAGAAATGGGCTAGAAAACACCATCACTCAGTTCTCATGTTGTTAAACTGAGGAAATTACCCCCACTGTGTACAAGATTTTCTAAATGATGCTGCTAATTTAAATAAAGGCAAAATTCTAGGCCAGAGATCCTATCACGGAAAAGAATGAAAACAAACTCTATAAAGGAAAATAACAATCAGCCAAAATTAGGCCACAGTGGACAGAATAGGATGCAAAAACAGCACCTCATTAAAAAGCAAATAAGATCATGAAACATATTCATGCAAATGTAACCACCACGAAGTCAACTGCTCAACAGGTCTAACTGCTCAACACAATAGGTGTTTCCAAAGAGTTCAGTGCCAGTTTCATACTGCACAGAAGAATCCCACCGTAGCCGCAGTGATGTGTTCTGCCTCTGAAATGTTAGAGATGGCACAGCTTCACAACCTATCAACGCAGGAGTAACTGCCAAGACCTCCCACCACTTCTGAAGCTGTTCTCTATCCCCAGACCTGTTCCCCAACATCACTGCAAGTTCTCGAGTAAACACTTCCAAAGGGCAGAGCCCCCACTGGTTATTTCCAACAGGTCTGACGGTGGTAACACCTAAGACATTTACTCTGCCCACAAGATGGGCTGTAGAAGCAGTAATTAGCGGGCAGCAGGACATCTGGAAGCAAGCAGCTAGTCCCTACAATGCTGAAAATTTGCCCAAGGCAGAATTAAAGAAATGGTTGTAAAATTAACAGGTACTGACTTGGTGCAAACTTTTTACAGTAAGGGCTTGAGGAAGGAGTGTTAGTAAGAATGACGCATGAAGCAGTCTATCACAAATTAAGGCCACCTTCAACTACTATAAACTGTAGAGCTGATCTGGTCCTCAAGTTTGGATCTGTGTAGAGGTTTCTGTATAAAGCATTAATACCCAATAATGAGTTTCCTTTAAAATGAGCCTTTGCATTTGGTGCCATTCTGCATGCCAGGAATCCCTGTTTTCCCTGGCTCTCCACACGGCTTGCTCCTCTCTCACATCAAGTGTTGGCTCAAGCATCACTACCTTGGAGAAGCCGCCTTCCCTCTGCTGTGCTCCGTCACAGTACCCTGTTCATCTCCTTCATAGACAAATAAGCTCATTAAGCGTCATAGAAACTGCTGTCTCAGCAAAGGCAGGGATCGTATCCGTCTTACTCACCTTCACCCAAAGGCCAAGAAACTGCCTGGCACACATAACAGGTGAACAATAAATATTTGCTGAATGAATAAAAAATTACTGCATCAAGTTTACATGAACACATATATGCACACACACATACAGGGAAACGGGGAACATCTAATAAAAAACCAAATGCTGAAAATATTGACAATAACACCTGTAGAGACAGGTGAGTATGTCTTCAAAAAAACAAGTACCAAAGATAATCTGTCTTCAAAAATATGAAAACGTACTAGAAGGGAACCAGGAGTGGTTATTTTCCATTTCTATTGAGATGCAAACAAGAAATGTTTAAACTGCAATGAGTTAACAACAGACATACGGATTATCTGCTGCAGAACGGACTTCTAACAGAGATTCTGAAATCTCCTGTCACTGCAGGGTGTAAAGCATGAGTGGTTCTAACAGTCACCACATATTCGGAGTAGTTAAGAACGACTCAGACTGTAGGTAATCATAATTAATTATAATTATAAAAAACTTGCTTAACTGTTTCTCCCCCAGTTTTTAAAATTTGAAATTCATAATTACGTAAAATAACACAGATTTTATAAATTTAATACAACATACCTTAAAAACAGATGGCCTTTTATCTGCTGATCAGACCTCAGCAGTACTTTTTCTAGATATTCTGCAGAAGCAATTACATTTACAAAAGGTCCATTTCATAATACAATCTGGTAAAACTAAATCCAATGAAACTCAACCCAAAGAGCACTAGGTCTGCTACTGAAATATTTTAAAGTATCTTTTAAAAGAGGTTTCTATATCTATAGATTGAGTTTTTAAACGGGATAAACATATTGAAATAATTGTAGTTTATCCCTGAAAATAATTATACTGCCACCTGTGCATTCTGTATGAGGTGTAGAGATAAATCAAAAGGCTGCTAGGTTACACAAGTCTATTATCTGTTGAAACTGAAATCTGGTGTAAGACAAAGGGACTCAGTCCATGTGAATCCTCCCTGCACCCCAGAGTTACTGGCGCCGGCAGTTTCAGTGCACCCAATATTGGTGCTGGATGTCAGGCTACGCTGTTTTGGTATCAGGACAAAAGTGGAAAAGGAGAAGAGGTTTGGAAAGATTTTCCACAAGGTTTCCCTATAATCAGATTTAGCAGTAAGTAAACAAACACAAAAAGAATGAATATTTAAGACCCACTGAACACATTAAGGTCAACGATTTCGAACGTTAATCCACTTTTCTTCCCCCAACAGTTTATTTTTGGTAAAAGGCAGAAAAAGTAGTTTTTCTACAAGGGAAATCTGCTTCTAAATGATAATTTGAAAATCTTGATATATATTATATATTAAAAAAAGACACACAAAAATAACGAAGAAGTGGGAATAACAGATTAGGTACTGTAACTTTATAAAGGCTTGCCTAAGTCAAGAAGCAGCACGCACACACCTAACTTATGCAAACTAAAAATGTATATAAACAGCACAACACTGATACTGGGTCATGATACATTACCTGTACACATAACTACTGCTGTTATTAATAAACCTTTGGGACACTCGGTTTTATGCCCAACAAGACATCAGCAAGTCTTTAAAATCTTCTCTTCCTCCTTTATGGGAGGATACTTCTAGACACTAATTTTCCCATCTAATATTCGAACATAGGAAACTGATTCCACAAGGTGCTTTAATTGATGAGACCTCAAGTGCTGTTTTCTGTCTTGAATTTTTGGATAGTAAACAGTCCATGGGGACCACACACAAACACTATGACAGAAGAGTTGGTACATTAAGTCTTTTGATGGGACTTGATCGGTGACGAGGCTTTACGACATGCTTGAGCAACGCACTGAAGGGGAGCCCATCTGAGTTAATACTTTGTCCAACCATTGTAGAGGTCCATTCAGATGAAGTTCAATCCAGCAAGGAGTACTTGTTACCGTCTGCCTTCTGTTTAAAAGAATGCAAGAAAATAATCATGAAGTTAAAAGAATAACAAGACTACGTAAGAAATTCAGATAAAAAGCTGTATATACTAAAACCTAGAACCTTCTGAACAAGTACCAAATTTAGGTATCTGTTATTTTGAAAACTGTTCAATCCTCAAAGTCTAACAGAGTACTTCTGATGAATTATTTTCTTTTAAAGAGATTTATAAAAACATTCTTTCCCCCTCAAATTAAAATTAGTCTGGTAACATTATTTACAATCCAAAATGGAACACCTTTAAGAGAGAATGTAGTCACTATAATCACTGCCAGCGCAGAAGACACAAACCAGCACTATCCGGATTATATAGAGTCACCCCACTTACTCATCATCCACAGAACAGAAGAGCGTCAAATAGCAAATGAGGTCTAAATGGAACACGGTTCAAATTTAAAGTGTATCAAAACAAAACAGAACCCTGACCCAAGTGTATCACAGAATGTGAAGAGCTGGAGCTCAACTCTCCCTGGCACAGCCAACAAACAGCACCCCTTTTAGCAGCACCACGCAGGGTTTTAACAGGAGACACCTCCAGTACGTCAACAAAATGAGCTACCCTCTGGGGGTCACAAGCTGTTCAATGACATCCTGTCACTTCTACATACTGATTTTAGTTTTGTCTTATTTATTATATACAGCAAGTCAGTAAGTCTTGTTTCTTGCTCGTTTCTTCAACATGACAGCATTTCAAAGATGAGAAAAGGCCAATAGCAACCGTCCACTTTCAAGTGACACATGCTCAATATAATTTAAAACTCAATATAATTTTCAGTAGCAGAAGGTGTCAGTGCCCCACTATACCCTTCAGATTTTTAAGTGTTCTCTAGCCAACCTCCAACTGTAGGTATCTGCATTTCTGTGCCTGAGAACTTCTCTGTTCTGTCCGCATACATAGCAGACTAACAGTGCCAGGAAATTAACGTCCCTAGGAACAGCCTTCAACCAATGACACAGGAATTGGCATTTAAATGCTAGGTTTCCTTTTTCCTCTGGGCGGGATAGTTCAGTGTGTTCTTTACTGTTTTCCTAAGGGAATAGCTCTAGTGTCCCACCCACTATCGTGATGGCTTAAGAATGGTACTGGCTGCCTTCCCTCCCCTACCTCCCATGCCTACTTCCTCCTTCCTTACTAGCATTCCCTCTATTTCTGAAATAAACCCCCTGCATGCAAACCCTTGTCTCAGGGTCTGAGACACACATGATCTGTCCCCCTACCCGTTTACTCATTTCAGTACTAGTGCACGTAACTGAGACATATTTCTCAATTAACTACGAATTCTTTATACATCTATTATTTCCTGCTTACTACATTTCCTGATTTTTATGCTGACAATCCAGGTGGCACTAAAGAAATTGAATAATAGTTTTAGAACCCAACCATCAGACCTACCTCCTCAGCTCCAGTGTCATTAAGGATAAAGGTTCCATAGTTCACAGATGTATGGGTATCTGAGTTATTCTGATCTATAAATGTTAAAGGAAACTACTCTGTTATCCAAAGTAGCGGTACCTGACCCCATTACCCATGAAAACATACTGTATATTACTCTCTCTCATAATTATAGATTTTAAATTATCTTTGGGTTAAAGAACAGCAGAGTTCACAGTGAATAAAGGGCAGTATCTCTCTCTGCCAATCAAAACTGGTCTTAACAAGAGACCCATAGATATACATGGAATTCTGACCTACGCAGTTCGCATTTAATTTCACTGAATTTCTACCATGTTCTGCAACATTCGAATCTTTTGAAGGAAAAAAAAGTCTGACCTAATAAACTGTTATCAGATAGTACTATTTGAATCCAATTTTAATATCAACTCAAGTCCAAAGGAAAAAAGAAACTCAGCATTCTTTAAAGTTATCACATCTCAAAAAGGAAATGATTAAAACAAAAGAGAACTACAGCAAAGTCAAAAAATGGATTCTTCTACTAATGTAACTTGGGCAAAATAGTGACAATAGTCTTCATTCTAGGATGTAAGTATGTAACACATAACATACTTTTATAAAAGTATTTAACCAGCAGATCTCAAGTCTCACCATCTCAAAAGTCATATACCTCACAAACCTGGTTTAAGACAGGGAGTCAAATTCAAATGAAATGAAATAAATTCTGAAGAGGGGCCCAAACTGCTGGATGAAACAGGAATACTGTTACTATGTGCATATCTTCTTAAGCAGGCATTCAGAGAGTAAGTAATATGAATTAGAGAAAGATTTTGTATTTTACTTATACTTCCATTCTGCAATATGCTGATGAAATCTTCCCTTTCTTTGATGTGGAATCCAATCGTTTAATTTAGCAATAACCTAATCTATCATATCCCGATGACAGATCAGGTTTTGTAAAACTCAACTACGTAACTGCTACTACTATCCTTAGAGAAGAGGCTAAGAGTCAAGGAGAGCTTTCCTCAAGTCCTGTCTCTACCACTTAGAATGTGTCCTTGGGCAAATTATCAAATCTTTTTGAGCCGATTTCCAAGTAAGTATTAGTTTGGACCATTTTTTACCTACAGAGATTGCAACCTTATAAAGAAAGGATAAAAACAGAAACAGTAATTCTTAGCCATGTTGAAAGGTATGAGATACTGCACTTAAAACACAGCACAGTAACCCCTTCACTTAACAAGTATCCCCTTCTATTACTGAATAAAGTTCTACCTTTTAACGTTATACAAATAAGTTGTCTCAACTTATTTGTCCAGCCTTATTCTTTATTTTTTATACTGTCAAACTGAACAGCATTCTATTGCCAGCATCATCATTTCCCAGCCCCTCAAACCTACGACTACTGAAATCCGACGCATCTTTCAGAACCTAGATCCTGTGCGGTCTCTACCTCCCCCAGCCCCCGTGAACCATCTCTCCTTCCATGAACTGACCTAACCCTTCAGGTACGCCATTTATGGTATTTAACACTGCATTCTGTTACAGGGCTTGTCCGTACACGTTTTAGGTCTATGTCTACAATGCCAGCACAGGACTTTGCAACAGTTTTGAATCTAGAGGCCACCCGCTTTCTTTTGTTATTTTACATAAAGATCTGCTGACTCTGTAAACCTCGATGAAAAGAAATGTATGTGAACCCCAGAGGACAAAAAGAATGGAGAAAAAACAATTACACTGTGGAAATTTAAGAACTGAATATGTTATTTCATACCGGTATTCTGCTCCCCACCCTTTCACAAAACTCATTCTTATGGTGCACATTCTAGTTAGCTGATATACGGCTTCAAAACCCTGATTAACAGACTGAGCCAGAAGAGCAGCAAATTCCTGGTTGTTGAAGATCTTCAAATTGCAGCCTATGATTGAAAAGAGTAAAACAAAATTGTGTGAAAAAGAAAATCACTATAATATAAAAGGGCTATAGATAACAGAATATGATCTAATTCCTAAAGTTAATAGCAACTAGAAAAACTCAGCCAGTTGAGAGAAGTGTATTTACGTTGTTGTATCCGTACCTGGTGGAATTTTGCACACTGTTGCAGGGTGCCAGCCGTATCTCTGATTACAATTGGGGCTCTGCACAAAGATTGCACTATCACTTAGGCACTCAGCAAAAACTTCCCCACCTATGTAATATAAGCGCACTCCTCTTCCTAAAACAAAATACGTACGGGATTAGTTTTACAACATTTACTATTTTAGCATGACTATGGAAGAATCTTCCTAGAGGAATACAAAAATGATACAAAGCGTTTTGATGACCCTTCCCATAGTCCATAGCTATGCTTTTCTGAAATCTAACTTCGAAACATACCACACTATATATTTTCCCAAGTATTTTTTTAACAATGACTTCATTGATTTGTAAAGATAATATATGCTCATTAAAAGTACTTAAACAATGTAGAAAAGTGCATGGATAGCAAAATAAAGAATTTCATACAAATTACACATTATTTTTAAATAAGTAAAAGAAATTGAGTTAATCAGAAGTTAACTAATGTTTGAATAAGTATGCCTTCATTATCATAAACAGTATTTCCTAAAAGATCCCATTGAAGTTAAGAAAAAAGGTAATAAAAATTATCAAAAGGTTAGTCATTTTCCCCCTTTAACACAATACATTATGGTGGCTACCAGATCCCTATTTATACAAACAGAATTAAGAAAAAATTATATTGGGATATTTTAATATACCTCTTTGACAGGTAAGTTATATTAGAGACATAAAAATTTGACATAAATTATACTTAAAATATTAGATACAAAAATTTTTTAAAAATTGTGAAAAGCAGAATTCTAAGACAGCACCTAAGATTCTCACCCATGTTGTGCAAACATCATCTCAATTACTCAATCAAATACTAAAACAGACTTTTCAGGTGTAATTAAGGTCTCAAATCAACTGATTGCAAGCTACAAAGACAATCTTTGGTGGGGCTGACTTAAGTGACAGGCCTTAAAAAGGATGGGGCCGGCTCTGGTAAAAGTGATTCAAAGTGTTGAATGAGAGGAATTCCACACAACAGCATCTCCATTGCTGACTGTGAAGATGGAGGGGGCCATGCGGCAAGGAATGCAGGAGGCTTCTAGTCGCTGAAAGCAGCCTCAGCTGACAGTCTGCAGGAAATGAGGATCTCAGTGCTACAACTTCAAAGAAGTGAACTCTGCAATCACCTGTGAGCTTGGAAGAGGACCTCAAGCCCCAGATGAGAACACAGCCCAGCTGACACCCTGACCTCCCCTTGTGAGGCCCTGAGGAGACTCCTAACCCACAGACACTGTGACAATAAATTTGTGCAGTTTCTGGCTGGTAAGTGTGTGGTAATATATTACACAGCAAAAGAAAATTAATAGAACAACCAATAAGACAGATTTAATACATAAATAAATATAGTACCTGGTGCCCTGTTCTCTTATGACTTCAGAATATTTATTTTAAAAAAGAGTCATACACTTCACCATCAGGAAAACATTAAGTCCAAAAAGTAGAGATTTTTCAGGCTATATTCTCTGATCAAAATCACCCAATAAACCAGAAATCAGAAGAAAGATGATGCAACAATTACAGCAATCTAAAATTTTGTAGAAGTAAATAAGGCAGGGTAAACTTTGCTAAATTTTTATGCAGAACCCTAATTAAAACACAGAAAAATCAGAACTACTTTAGTTAAAATGGGGTGGATATTCAGAGGCCTCTCTCACCTACAAGACACCTGAATACCTTAACAAGATAATATAAAGTTTACATGTCAAGCAAGATTTGAGAAATTCCACGCAAAGCCAACAGACTTCTGAAGTCACCAATACTTTGCAGTAACACCCTCACTCTGTGATCAGCATGATTTCTCATAGGAGATGATGGTTAATTAAATGGAAACAGAAGCAAACTATTATTAAAAAGTTACTTTAAGGTGATGAGAACTATGTCCAGGTATATTAGTGGCACTCAAACTAATTTTTTTTACCTCCTTGTCAAAAAAATCCTCAAGATTCCAAGGAGTTGTTGTTTATATGGATTACATCTATGGAAACTTACCATATTACATGTAAAACTGAGATTCAAAAAAAATTAATTCATTTGCAACTAAAAATAATAATCCCACTAAACACTAACATAAACAAGTTCATGAAAAATAACCATTTTCCAAAGCAAGAAAAGAATTAGTGAGAAGAGTAGCAATGTTTTATATTTTTTGCAAATCTCCTTCATTTTTGGCTTAAGAGAAGAGAGCAGAATTCTCTTCAGAGTCTACATTTAATTGCTTGCAAAACTGCAAGCCTTGTAGCCTCTGGAACACTTCCCTGCACAGTCATGAGAACGAGAGTGAAAATGGCCAACGGCACCTTAGTACCATTAGGAAAATAGCTTTCATCTCACAAACCTGCTCAAAGGGTGTCTGGGACCACCATATTTTGGGATCCTCTGAATTATTTTTGAACTATATTAAATGGTAGATCTTTGTTTTAGAGATCTTGCCTCAGATTTATGGTGTGCAGATTTGATTTAGTATATGAAGTCACTGAAAGGAGGGAAAAACTAGGAGATATAAACAAACTGAAGAAAAATTCATGACTTGTTAAAATTACAACCCTAACATCTGAACATGACAATTTTATGACTGGTAGAGACTCAGCAAAGTAAAGTTATTTCAACATGTATTTATTGAAGGACTTCCCAGTACTGACGGTGCCAGATAAAGAGAAGCCAAAGATGAAAGTCTGCAGATGGAAGGATCACCAGGATCTATTAAAAGTTGCGGAGCTGTGCACTTAAACGTGACTGCACTTAAGCTGACAGAGAAGGCAGGCTTTTTTGTACACAATCTCTTGATGTGGTAAACCACAAAGTGCTCACATTATGAGTATATGTCATTGGTTTTTCACACAAGGAAAAAAAAAAAAACATACCTATATGTCTTCTTGTCATTTCTACTGTAGCATTTCTGTTGACATTGGAGAGTAAACCTAGGCAGAACCTCTCTGAATTTGATGGATCTGTGAAACCGTCTACAGTGAGTGAGGGCTGTGATGCATGGAAGGTCTCTCCAACCCTCTGGTTTAATTCATAATATGCTATTGAACACCAAAATGCAGGTTCTGAGTAAGTAACTGGCTGCAAATCTGGGAGGGGAAAAAAACCAAACCCATAAAAGTAAGAAATGTTGTGTGAACAATGCAAGCCAAGCCAAGAATAGATTGAATATCGTCATCTTTACATGTTCTGTGCCAGCCAACACTGGCAACAGCCCAGGAAACAGACTTCACGTCTACATCACCAGCTCCAGATTCCAAAGATCATACCAGATTTCCAATTTCTCAAATTTCCCCCATCTCGTTAAGTCATCCAAACCTCCCAACATCATTTTTAGCCTTTACGGTGGATCACTTGTTCTACTAGCAGTTTTCCCTCAGTTGCACCACAGGTAAAGTCAATCAGTTTGCATTATAAAGGTAACTTGGGGCAGGATAAAGTGGAATAAAGTTGATGCAAGGATTAATGAGTCAAAAGCCACAAGAAAAAAGATTCTGCGTAATAGGATACAAAATTAACATATTTTTGATATTTGTCTGTTTTAACATGAGATTCTCACTGAGCTACCCTAGTTACAAAAACAGAAAAAAACCACATACACAAGAAACAGAAAGTTATAAAACATATAGTATGCAAGTAGAAATAGAATATTAATCAAAAGAATCCACATATTCCAGAGGAAAATGAGGATCACATGTATTTAAGTTCTATAATTTTGATTAAAATGCATTATAAGGAATATCATGAAAAAAATGACAATTCTGTATAAATTCTGAATGTGTAGAAACTGAAGAGAAACTGTGAAATAGCAGGTTAAAATAAAGGCCAAGAATAAACTACAGAAGGTATAGACACAAGTGTACACACACACACACATCTCCCACATCACATGCACATATTTGTGATAATGATATATACATGTATATTTATACACACTTCATAGTAATAATTGTTATTATAGCAATTAATAATTGCAATTACTATTTTTAAATGTTTCATAAAATGAACATAACCTTAAAAATCTAGCCATGTAGGCCATAAATTTTCCATGAATAAAGAATATGATTTCCATGAATAAAATGATTAATTTCTACATTCATATGTGCCAGGAGAAAAGAGCTTTAGTAATACTGAGGCGCATCATCAGTGTCAAAAAAGCACTAATTAGAACAATCATTGGATTATTCACTGAGATCTCTTTCTCATAGATATGGAAAATAATTACAAGAAAAGACACTTAATTAAATAAGTAATATAATATAAACACAGTAGGGAAAAGTATCTGCAACTTACCCAAACTATGATTAACAGGGGAAAGAGTAGTAGGAGACAGTTCTGCTGGAGATCCTGAAACAAAAGGATTCAATTTTAAAATAGCCATGGAAGTATTTCTAGAACTTCTGACCCCAAATAGTAATAAAATTGATTGCATCTGGTTGTAATCAATGATCACAAATAATACACAGATAATTTACATGCCAAGAATTCAACATGCATAACTGCTTTATGGAAGTTTAATTTTGGAAGCGTCAGTATATAAAAGACACAAGAGAGTCCTGGCTTCTAGCTACCCTGTCCCAAAGGCATCCGGTGTTACCAGTTCTTTGTGTACCTTTCCAGAAATATTCTAGGAACCACACAAACAAGTATTACTGTGTTCTGTGCCTCCCATTTCCTATATACAAGTGGTAATACACTTCTAAACTGTGCTTTTATATTACTTGTTCTATCAGAGATGTTGTGTCTCCTTATTTACTTATCAATCTATTTATCCACCAATTCATCCATTTATCTATTAGCTGCATAGCATTACATTATGGTCTATTATGATCCCATATTAATGGATATTCAGGTTATTTTCAATTTTTTGCTTTAAGAACCAAGATTCTAATGCCTAATCTTGCACATTTTGCATACTCTCAATCTTACCAGGACAGACTCTAAAGAAACTGCCAGATCAAAGGGCTGTCCGTGTGTGATTTTCCAAAACTGCCCTCTATAGAAGTTTACAGTTTACATTCCCAGTAACAACACGAACAGTGAAGGCAGGCTCATGTGTTAGTTTTGATAACTGAGAATGAGGTCTTAACAAGTATAGTTTTAATTTGTATCTCTCTTATAAACGACAGTGAGTAGCTTTATACTTGTTTCAATTTTATTTCCTTTCTATGAATAGTCTGTTCTTTACCTTTGCTCAATTTTCTATTGTGGTGTTGATCACTTTTTTCACTGACTTATAGAAAGGTCTCTGTATTTTAGCAATAATTAGTCCTTTCATGATATGGGACACAAGTATTCGGTCATCTGGCTTCATCCTAATTTTGATTAAGCAGTATTAAAAAAACTTTAATGTGATTTAATTTATCAATCATTTTGGGTATGTCATATTTTGATAAAACAGCGGTGACAGTGGAAATTCCTGTCTTACTCCTAACTTAAAGGGAATACTTCTAGTATGTGTTCATTAAGTATGAGGCTTGCTTTGAGGATGAGAAAGATAAAATTATTTAGGAATTCTGCATCAATAATCTCAAGCAATACTAGTCTGTAGATGCACACTGCAAGTGCAATGTTATAAAGACAAGCTGGAAGCTTTACATCTTCCCTGTAACAGTTTAAATAGCATTGGAATAACATGTTCTTTAATAGTTTGCTAGAATTCCTGTGTGAAATCGTCTGCAGTCAATAATTTTCTAGAGTTTACTTCAAGATAGTTCTCTGTTCCTTCTATGAAAGTTGACTGTTAAGATAGCTCTATTTTCCGGAGTCAGTTTCAGCAAATTATATTTTCTTAGAAAATTAATTCATTTGTCAGTTTTAGGTAAAGTGGGTAAATCTAATCAAGCAAATAAGGAGGGGCACAAACACATAAAATTAGAGAAAGAAGGAAGAAACACAAACACAAGAAAAAAAGAATGAGATTACTTCACTCAACTCCATGCAACTAAATTTTAAAACATATTTGTTGTAAACTGCTGTTAAATAATCATTATGTAATTGTAGTATATAAATTTTGTTTTCTCATCATCATTCTCCACATATTTTGGGAATGTTATCTAAAAGAGCACGACCTACAGCTCCCACGCTTTAAGCACACAGTAATACCACTCTAACACAGACGCAGAGTAAGACAGATCAGACGCCCGTGCGCATCTCTCCCCTCTCCACACTGCTGTAACCACGACACAGAACACCAGGCAGCACAGGTGAACGGCAACCCCAGATAAACAAATGATCAAAAATAGAGAAGAGGTGATAATAAGCTGGTAAACAGCAGCCTTTCATAACAAAGTTCTTATGTTCTTTTTTCGTTCCTCAGTTTGAAAAATCTGTTGGCAAGTCACAGCAGGTACAACTCAGAAAGGTCAAAATATATTTAGAACAATGAACCAAAACTCACTGCTGTTTCCTGAAGCTGAGATAAAATAAACAAAGCCACTATTAGAAATGGAGGAAACTGCCCAATTTTTCATATCTTTTAAACTGTTTACTCCATTAAATACTTATTAGAAGCAACCAGCAGAGTCACAGTAGAAAACAGGAGAAAACCTCTTCCAGTGTATTTTGAGCCCACGATTACTACGACATTGAAGCTACAGAAAAACATGACAAGAAAACTAAAGACCAAAGTCTCTCATAAACATAGAGGTAAAAACACTTTAAAAACATTAGCAAATCAAACCCATAAATATTTTCAAAGTGTTAGTTATCATAACCAAATAAAGTCAAAGTGGGTATGTTATCAGAAAAATCACTTAGTGGAATTCACTTCAAAAAGGAGTAAAATTGTATGATCCTCTTAACAGATGCAGTCTGGATAAAATTCCACAGCCATTCATTAAAAACATTCAGAACACAAGGAACAGAAAGGATCATCTTCAGTCTCATAAAGAGAATCTATTAAAAATCCATAATTAACATCTTACTCATGGCAGGGAATTATTAAATGTGTTTCCTCTGTAACAAAAACAATACAAAAATGTCCATTCTTAGTATTTCTTTGGTTTTTTAAAAATTTTCTTGTGGGGAGGGGCGTAATTAGGTTTGTTTGTTTGTTTGTTTATTTATTTTAATAGAGGGACTAGGGATTGAACGCAGGACCTCATGCATGCTAAGCATGCACTCTACTACTGAGCTTACCCTCCCATCTTTTCTTAGTATTTCTATTCAATAGTTTACTGGAAATCTTAGCCAGGATAGAAAAAAATAGAAAGCAGAAAGATTAAAAAAACAAGACATAAAACTGTCTTTGTTTGAGAGATGACAAGGTATACAGAAAATCTTAGTAATCTACAGAATACTATATACAAAAAGTGACCTTAGCAAAGTTGCAAGGAAAAGGATCAATATACAAAAATCAAATTTTATTCTACATCCTAGGAAGAATTAAAAATAAAATTGAAAATAACATTTATCACAGCACTAAAAATGTTAAAACAGTAAAGAATGCACCTAATGACAGATACGCTGTATGTCTATGCTAAAAACTGAAAAACAATGCAGAGAAGACACAGCCAATATGATCACTACCCTAAAGTTCTCAAACCTGACCCTTTATTCTTGACAAACATCCTCACTTCCCTATTTTATTGAGGAGATCCTAACCATGAAGATGAACCGCTTCTGCTTCTGGATCTCAATCCCTCAACTTATTTCTAATCTTTGCGCAATCAACCTTCTTCCTTTTTCTTAATGGTTAATCCATCTTTTTATATTTTCTTTAAATACACTCATACAGTATTTGCTATGAGTTAAGAACATTTAACTGCTTTACAAAAATTGACTCTGTTAACAACCCTATGAGTTAGGATACTATAATTACCCCTAATTTAGAGATGTGCCTAGGTCATCTAGCTCATACATGGTAGACAGACAATTCAAACTCAGGTAGTCTGGCTCAGAGTCCGACCATGCTCTCCTGATGGCACACATTTGGTTAGACAAGCCATCTCCTAAGTGGGGCTTGTAACCCTTGTCTAGGGGTACACAAAATGACTGGCTTGCAAGACAAAAACTTAGAACTAAATCAAACCGATTTCTTGTTATGTCCACCCTGATTGCTAATATCCCCAAACTTTAAAGAATAAAGTCTTGATCAGAAAATTTATTTAAAAAAAAGAAAAGGCAAAGCAAAAAATAATAGGTACTTGTTCACATAGTTCTTTATTCTGCTTTATCTGGCCTCTGGTTACCCTTAAAAAAAAAATTAACTCCTTCTATCCCAGCAGGGATTGACACATTAATTGAATTATGTCCTTCCCTCTGGGAAGGTATGCACCAGAGTTTAAAGAGAGATCAATTTTGTTCTAAACTGGGACCCTGCATCAGTCAGAAAATTCTTGCCATGGCACTAAGAGAACGAATTAGATAGCGGGTAGAAGACTCGTATTTAAACCAACTTTTAGCATCTTATAAATCAAATATTCACACTGTCATTGTCATTAGAGTATTTTAAATGTGTCATTTTGAAAAAGACAGTACCATTTCCCCACTGAAACAGAATCAGAAATATTAGGTACAAAGCTAGCTCCACAACACGGAATTCATTTCAGCTGACTCAGCTTATTCTCCCCTTTGGATCTTGACCCATTACCATAACCAGTGATTATATTCATCTTACTGCTCCTCCCAAGTTTCAGCTATATTATCAAAAAGGCATTTATACACTAACTGGAACCCTTAGGGCCTTGTGCGCCCAGCCTCCCTCACCTAATACAATGCCGTCTAGGTCCATCCGTGCTGCAGCATGCATCAGTACTTTATGCGTTTATATGGCTGAGTAATATTCCAACGCGTGGATATAACTTATTTAATTTCTCCATTAATGAACTGATGGGCAATTGGGCTGTTTCCACTTTCGGACCCCTATGAATAATGCTTACATGAATATTTGTGTACAAGTTTAGTGTGGACATCCTGTCAATTTTCTTGGGTATATACCTAGAAGTGATATTGCTGGGTCATATTGTTGTTCTATATTTAACTGTGAGGAATAGCAAAATTTTCCAAGGCAACTGAACCATTTTACATTCTACTAGCAATATATAAAGATTCCAGCTTCTCCTAATCCTCATCAACAGTAGTTATTGTCCTTTTTTGATTACAGCCGTTCTAGAGGGTATGAAGTGGTATGTCATTATGGGTTTGATCTGCATTTCTCTGATGACTAATAATGTCATCAGGGCATACTTTCATGACATTCACTTTGAAGTGTCACAGTAGCAACTGTCCATCACGGGTCAAAAAGGAACATGGGTTGATTCAGGAATACAGTTCTTGACATATAGGCATGTTAGGAAGATCTATTTGGAAAGCCAAGTATCATTTGCAGTAAGACATCTGCATTAAGATGTGCATGTTATTTGCAATGATCATTATCTACTTTTCTTGGTTATCTACTATTCTGAGAAACTGTAAGTATAATTAGCTATAGCAGAAGCTTCTTTACCTGGAGTCTAAACAATGAAAGAATTCAAACAGCAGAATTATTGTAAAGGCAACCACCACCCCAGCATTTGAAAAATAACTTAGATTATCATAACTATACGATGCTTTAGTATAAACTGTTTAGAAAAGTGGATGCTCTAACTTGTCAGATTGTGATGTTAAGGTGTCCAATCCCTAAGATACAACCAGGGTGAAACAGATCAAACAGATAACTACGATGACATCACAGCTATTTCACTGGAACCTACCAGTTCCTATGAATTATGTACATTTGATTACATAACAACTGTTTTAAAGCTTTGATGCGTGTAATATTTATTACATGTTAAAATTTTTCTTCATTGTGTTTGAACTTGACAGCTAAATATTAGAAATTAATTGTATTAGGTCAGGTACAATATACAAGGTATTCCCTGTAAACAATCTACCATAGTTCACAACTCACTACTGAGTTAAAGGAGCACGAAAAAGTTGATCCCCATCTCTTATCTCCAAACTCCTCTGAAAATGTTACTGGGCTAATTAGCTTTATCACAAAGACACTTATTCACAGACATGTATTCATAAAACTTTAAACAGAAGCAAAGAATACTTAAAAAGTACTGAGTGTTCTCTAATTTTTATTTACTTTAATAAGAGAAAACTTAATTATTCTGCAAAGTAGCATGTTAATCTTTCACTGACAACAGGGTCCTCCCTTTGATGGTTCAAATATGACTAAATCAAGATAAAAGATTCTTTTTTTTGATATGTGTCCCAACTTCTCTAAATGTAAGGGTTATAAATCTTACAAACAAGGCAAAAATGTGTATCTAATTACTGAGAAATTTTGAGTTTTTTTTACCTGTATCCATACTTTGGTTCAACTGTTGATCGCTTGTTTCTCCATCTTCACTGATATACCCGGGAGGTGGCGTTTCTAGGAAAGTTAAGAGCAAATCAAGCACAGCTTCAGTTTAATCTCATTGCCTGTTCTCCCAGGTGCCAAAGATAACCAACAAACCATCCCAAGTAACACATATAAACGTTATATAACATTATTATAAAACACAGTATTGGACACTGAGGGTTTATGATTCAGGTTCTGATCCAAAACTTACAGGTGAATCCTTAAAACCTACTTGTAACGCAACTGAGCTCTCTGGGCATATCTTCATAGCTATTATTTACATATCTGGCTCATTCTATTATGTATATTACCTGGGGCAAGAGCCAAGAATGTAAGTTCAAAGATGCCTCAGTTCTCAATCAGTATGCTTCAAAGAAATTAATATCGACAATAATTTTTTAAACTAATGGCCATCATGGATGGGTACTTAGAGATAATTAAAGGACACACACCACACGCACACAAGATTTCAGATAACGAAGTAATACAGCATTACATCTTATACGGGGTTCAACAGGGCAAAATATGGTAATGTAATTCAGGACTGTTTGAATTTTACCTTAAAAAGTGTGTTGCTCCAGGGATTTCTAACCAGTAAATCCTGAGTGCTTGAGGCAGAAAATTAAATTCACTGACAACTACACAAAACTGAGGCAAACTACTTCCTGAAAAGATGTAAGATTCTAACGTATCATTTCCAATATGGTTTGTGAACAAAATGTTTATATTCAGGAGGGATCTGAATATCTGAATAAGATTTATGCAAAATAAAAACATTTATACAATTCTACCAATTATAATTTCAAGGAGAAAAAATAAGTTTAAATGATTATCAATAGTCTTAACATTTTATATTGCTGTACAGTTGTAAGCAATGTGGATATATGTATCTAAAAGAATTTTATAATTATCAGGAGAGGAGAGAGAAGATGTGGGTTGAAGGTCTCCTTCATTAACTCTTCACAACCTCTCTTCAATAAGCTAACTATAAATTTTAACTTAAGTATAAAGCTTTTCATTTAAGTGTCAGTACCCCCAAATTTTTAATAATGAAGTTCTAATTTAAAAAACCCTTCAGATACTCAAACAACAAAGAATATAAAAATAAGGATAAAACATGCCATTATATGCTATTTTAAAGGTTACAGTAAATAAAATTAAAAAGAGCTACTAAGCTTTGCCAGTTTAACCACCCATATCTCAAAGGTCTAAATAGGAAGAAAACACCGAACTTCTAAATACTTTATCCTTTTCCACTTTTCTCCATTATTATTTATCTATAAAATAATAAACAAGCTATTAGCATTTTGGAGGAAATGTTAAAATTTCTTTTGCAGTGGAATAAAAAGTGAACCCGAAGGTTTTGCTGTCACTTGGAGCTGGGTTGAAGCCCCACTGTTCAGATAAGCAGAGAGGTGTAATAATCCACTTGTGATTTTCTGCTATGTAAAATAACCAAATCCAAACAAATAAAGATGAGAGGGAAAAGAAGCCCAAACATCTCCACAAGTGAAAGCCACTGAACACTTTGACTAACAGCCTTCCAAGGAATTTTTGGGTAGGCTGTCTTACAAGAGCATATGCTTACACTTCAGTTTCCTCAGAATTGTTGAATAATACTAATTTCCACATCGCACACTTAAATATGCCCCCACCCCAACTCACAGATTTAAATCTGCTTTTTGGAATAAAATAGTAATAAAAGAAAAAAAAATTAAAATAATTAGAAACACTTTCAAACTTTAAAGTTAGCTATTTTAAAAAAAATCCTCTCTTTTCCTTATCTTTTCAAAATTATCTCCAACAAACAAGCATTATGTCCATGATAAGACACATTAAATGTTTTTAATATCCTAGAAACTGAGTTATTTACCTATTTTCAGTTGTATAAAATAAACATGAGTGGAACAGAGAAGTACTACACAAGGAGAAAAAAAGAAAAGACACAAAAATCCAATGTGTAGCTAAATGCTCATCTTAATATTATACCTTTAGTTTGTGCTTCGAAAGAAACCAAAAATCAAAAAAGGGAAACAGACAAAAAAGTAAGAAATTATTAGTTGCTCTCCTAACAAATAGTGAAAACTAAGAGTAGCTCCCATATCATGGAATAGCACTGGACACATAATAAAACAGCAGAATTTGAGAACAATGTAGTTGAGTGCATTTATTTTTCAGCATTACTGAGGCTCAGATGAAAAAGAACTAAAATAGAGGCTTTCTGATTTTTCAGTACAACATACGTACTGCTGTATTTGCAGAACTAAAATTTTGTATCTTCTACAGAAACATTACATGTCTCTTAAACATTATCAAACGAGGTACAGAAGTGATTATTTGGTCGATTTTTAGTTACGCCTGTTTCAGAAATATTTTGTTCTTGTACCACTTATTTTGCTTACATTCTGCATCTCAGCTTTAACAACTTAAGACAAACTTACTAGATCTCTTCTGCTGCTCATGGTGCTTTAACTAAAGCTAACACAAAAGAAAATGAAATACAAAGGAAAACATTCCTCCTCCAGACAAAAACATTTAAAGTGGTAGGCTAATACATTTCACAAAATAATCACACAATAAATCAGATTTTTGTATTCAAAATCCAGAAGCTTTTTTTTTTTTTTAAGTCAAACCATACTTGAATGTTTATGAACAAAATTTGTATCTATCTCAAGTTTTAGGAAATTCAGAAGACAAAAATACCTGGGATATAATTACTCTGTGGCTCAATTCCCGCTGGGAAGTTAGTGTTTTCTGGAATGGAGTGGGTATAATCATCCAGGGGTGGCAGTTCTGTTAAGATCTCAGTGTGCCGGGGCACTAAGACTGGAGGCAAAACTAAAAGAGCAA
The DNA here is from genome assembly GCF_009834535.1 of Camelus ferus. NCBI lineage: Eukaryota > Metazoa > Chordata > Mammalia > Artiodactyla > Camelidae > Camelus > Camelus ferus. Next base: position 14,485,780 of record NC_045725.1, read on the forward strand.
GAGAAATCCAAGTTAATGGCAGAGCAAAACAGGGAGGGGTACGCCTTTATTAAAAGCTTTCACAAAGAATGAAGAAAGCCTGGTTAATTTTTAAAGTTTAAGGTCTGCCTATTTACTATTATTTGGTTACTGAGAAATTGACAAACCTCATTATGATTTTAACACACCATAAAGTCCAGGATCTAAATTTCCAAGTCCCAATTTATCTTGTACTTTTGAGGACAAAGTGATCCTGGTAATATCATATTACCATAGAGGTTCATAAATTCCCATTGGAAAGGTTGCAGAAACATTTGTAAAATCAGATTTAAGGTTATTTTTTGAAAATACAGCTGTCGTATTTTAGAAAACTCCAAGTATAAAGCTAAGTAAACTTGAAGTCTTGCTATGAGTTTTACCAAACTGCTTAGATCCAAATGATGTCATAAAAGTACATCAAAACAAAAAACAAAGAGCAAAATGACTGAAAACAGTTAATGCAGCAGAAAGGTAATGAGCAGTATCATTCAGTTCTAAGCAGACTGTGAATGTGTGAGATCAGAATTTCCTAGTATGTACTTTGATGTGAAATAGTACGCTATCCCAAAAAGCTAACATATCTTTTCCTCTAAGATATTTTTTTATAATATATGTAAAAACTTTTAAAGTACTTTTAATTACCACCAAAAAAAACCCCAAAAAAACTAAATTTAAGGTAATTTATTAGAGTTTTACATAAAAACTTCCCTAGGTCAATTAGGTATAGGAGTACCTAACATACTTAAGTTCAAGCATTTAATTTAAAACAAGAGGGAAAAAAAAATCTAATATTCCTACCTGGTGTCTCAACCCTCTGGTAGTGGTAAGGGTTTACACATACTTCATCCTTTTTAAGATTAAAAGCATATTCACAATTTTCAATTGCCTTGAGTTCATGATGACTGTGAAGATCAGGCCAGCGCCACAATCGGCAATATATAACATGCGGCAGTCCTTTCCGATGGGACACCTGAAGACGACCATCAAGAGACCTATTGGGAAGCAAGGGGAAAAGAAAGGTGAGCACTTAAAAAAAAAAAAAAATACACTCAGTTGGGCTAAATTAGTACAATACGAGCATAAAGAAAGGAATGACGGACACTTAGTTAGTTTCAGTGAGGACAAGAAGAAAAACGTACTATCTAATGGATCTGATAAAACAGGAAGCAGCAGCACAGCATGTCTCTTACAAACATGCTACATAACAACCCAAGTGTCAATGGACGGGTAACCATTTGGGGAAAATGATTTTTTAAAGAGTATCATATAGTTATAGTAAAAAAAACTCAACTTCTATCTTTAGTGAATCAAACTCTTTTTCAGGGAGGCTTGAAAGGGCATTAATTCTGCAGGTGACTGAATTATCAAAAAAGGAACTAGTGTGAAGAATGATAAATCCAACAATGATGTAAAAGTAACTTACTAAACTAATGTAACATATTACCCAGTTGTGATTGTTTTGAGTACTGAGGTATATTTCTGTAGCTCACACATAAATACAGATGGTGATGAGTATGATGAGATGAAATGGACAAATACCAATATGCTCAAAAAAGAGAATAAGGTGGTTTAAAAAAAAGATAACATAAAACAGAGTTAGCCTAGCATTAACTGTGATAAGGGGTTCAGTAAATAACTATGTAATTATTAGTATAAGGATGAGATTTAGATGATAGCAAGAAATTTAGCAAAAACTGGTTATGTAGCTACTTAAAAATTAGGCCAACAACAGATTATAATCTAACCTCAAACTAAAATGAGAATATAGTCATCAAAGCTCCTATTCTTTAGGGGGTGCAATAATTTAAAGAAGATTCAAAACTAGAATTTCATCGATCAAAACATCAGCTGAAACATTTAATATATTTTTAATACTGGCAAGCAGTTACTTTAAATGCCATGCCTTATTTTACATTAAGGAAACATCCTAGGCAAAATATACTAAGCAACCCACTATAGGTCTTCCAAAACACCCTCCCTCCCACAAGATCTCTAGGATTCGACAGAGGGCAGAATATTCACCTGGTTTGTTCAGAGAAGCTGTAAAGGCCTGTTGTATCCCACTGATCTATCGTATTTGGTGTACTCAGTCCCCAAATTTCAGAGCAAGTGCTGTGCATAAATTGAAAAACAAAAAATTGATGTGAACATGGAAGCATGGTTATTCAAATTACCATGATGTAAAACATGGAAAATGTACAGAATACTTCCTTCACCCAGAAAATATACACTGCTTCACTTTTTCACAGGCATTTAGTACTGGTTTCTATATTTTCTATATGAAGGAAGCCAATAAAATGGAACATGTGACTCCAGATAAGTTATGATTATGTTTTTAAAATGTGAACACCAACGCTCTCTAGCTTAATGAAATCATACCTATGACTTTTCCAATTTCCTCTACTCACAACAAAAGATCTAATACTTACACCATTAGCCTTACTAACAGTGCTTCATTTTATAATTCAGTTTTTTAAACAGCTTATCTAAAAACGGATGTCAACTGGTATTTTTAAAATAGGAAAAATTCCAATTAAAATAGACATACAACCACAGTTAAGATTTTCAGAATATTTGTTTGAGATACTTGAATATTCAGTTTTACTGAAAATTATTATTGCTCTCCTTACTTCTAAGGACACGAGAATGGATTATGAAGTCATTCCAACATAGCACACTACCTTAAAAATTTTAAGAAATTGCTGTGAGGACTAAAGACCTGTGAAAGCACTAAATCCTTAAGATACAGTATGAATACGACAAAGCTGCTACATCTAGTTTTCCTCATCAATACACTGGAAGATACAGACCAGAAAGACCTCAAAATTTCCCTTCCACATTTCTTTCCAGGACATGGGCAGCCCAGATATAAGTCGGCCTATTTTCCCTGCCATCATTTCATTCCAAAGTTAAGTTCTCATCCATGTGAGAAGGGAAGAAAACAGTCTGGAATGGAACTTCTGACTGCCAGAGGTGTCTCAGGTCACAAAAGTTGTACTTATAAACTTAGAGGCAAAAGATAATTTCTGAAACTCAACTCCATTTCTTACATACTACAAAAGCATCACTTCAAAACAACTTCTGAAAACAAAATTAAACAACTGATTAAATTCCAGATGTATACTTTGCTAATGAGCTAACTCAATCAGCAGTTCAAAGGGCCGTGGTGAGAAGTGCGGTCTTCCTGGCGGGCGACACACTTCACGTGGGCGGCTGGGATTCAGTGCTCCAGGGCCTCCTGCACAGCCACTGGGCTCCAGCAACATTTCACACCACGCTTTGGGGGCTACAGTAAGTACAATACTGGATGGCTTTTTAAAATTTCATTTTCAGACATTTTCCAACAGCTTTTTGTGATATTTTACAGATTCTCTTAATTTTTAGGTGTCAGAAAACTAACCTCCTTTTCTCAGACTATAAAAATAAGTTAGAAAAAGTCAAGAAATTGGAAGATAATTCACACCTTTTCTATTTTCCCTGAAGGTGTACTGACTAAAACACCATGCCATAAATGGTTCTTGTATTTAAGATATTTATCAAATATCTACTGGAAACATATAGCACCATGTAGTTTAAAATACAATAAAATCAACTAAATTCCAGCATCTCATAAATCTGAATTTAAACCTCAGAAGGAACAGTACAGGTCTTACTTTTCTCTCCTTAAAAATGATTTGAGGAAAATGACTGACAAGAGTAGATAAAGAGGCTATTCGGCTCTTATGAGATTAAAGTGAACATTTCACTCAAGTAAATCTGGAGCTGTCACGAGAACCATAATGTAAGAGGGCACAAAGAGTTTAAGCTGTGCTTTATTCAAGCCTTGAGATTAATCAGAGAACAATAAATAGTAATCAGTTGTTAAAAACAGGCACTCTAGAGGCAGAAAGATCTAGATCCCAACTCTAACCCAGCTACTTTCCAACTGCCATCGTAGGGTATATTTAAGCCTCAGTTCTATTGATTATTTTCTCTCTCACAAACTGGAAGTTTTATTTTAAAGTGTTAAATTTGTTCTAGCTAGTAAAATTTTTCCTTGTTTATATTAGAATTTTTTTAAAGAATCAATTTACCACAAAATATACAAAGCATCTAGAATAAATGTAATTATAAATGCGTCAAAACTATACAAAGAAACATTTTAATTATTACTAAAGAACACAAAGTAAACTGAGTAGAGAAAACACATCTTCCTAGAGAGGAACACAACATCAGAGCAGTATCAGTTGGGCCAAATTTATGTATTTGATGTGCTCTCAATAAAAAATTAAAAAAATTTTAAGACCCAGACAAAATTATCCAAAATATAACCAACCAACCAGGAAAATTCTGACAAAGAGACTGGCCCTATCAGATCCTGAAACACATTATGAATCCTCAATAACGCAAGTAGCATGCAATTAACAAAAGAATACACAAACAAAACAGAAGAGAGGTTCGGCCTGCAGAGCAGCCTCAATTAGGTAAAACCTCCTCTGGATAAAAATGATACCCTCTGAACAAAATATAATAAAATGAACTATTTGAAAATATAATAAAATGAACTATTTGATAACAAAGGAGGAGACCAAAAACAGATACAAATTGAAGGCAAGTAAACCTTTGTAAGGGGGAACTGCACTGGATGAGAGCTGCATTTACGTGGCTCTGCATCCAAAGGCACCCCACAATGTAAGCTACCCAGGGCAACGAGACCTTAAGCAGAAAATAGTGGTTTTAATGACCTGCAGAATTAGAGAGTGGATTGGGGGCTGCCGGAAAGGCTGGAAAAAAGAAGGGGGAAATCCCATAATGAAGGAAGCCACAAAGGGAAAAAAAAACCATCTAAATAGGGGTATGAACTCTGTCCAGACCCCTAAACTATACATGTGGGAGACTGGAGGACTGCTGAAAACCAGCACTTCAAAATCTGAAAGAACAAGCTGAGATTTCAGCTGTGGCTTTCTGCAGAGGCAGTTTGGCCTTAGAGGTCAGCCAAAACTATCTGTTAGAATAAAAATCAACACCCTTCAGAGGAAGATAACAGAATTTAGTCTCTACAATGTTTGGTCCCAAATCAAATATCCAGTATTGAAAAAAAAATCACAAAAAACTAAACATAAAGCAATAGGAGAATGTTACCCCGAGTCAAAAGAAAACACAGTCAGCAGAAACAGACCCCCAGGGAGCACTGACAGGCAAGAATTTTAAAGTAACTATTATAAATATGCTCATGGACTTAATGAACAGATGGGAATCTCAGCTGAGTAATGGAAACTATAAAAACGAATGAAATGAAAACTCTAGAACTGAAAATTACAAAATCAGACATTAAAAATTAACCCAATGGTTGGAGAAGACAGAAGAGTAAGTGAATCTGCAGATGGATCAACAGAAAGTATCCAATCAGAAGAACTGAAATAAAAGATTGAATAACAAAATGAACAGTCTCAGTAACATGTGCAAATCCAGAAAGATGGAAAGACAAGAAAATATCTGAAATAATAATGGCTGAAACATTTTCAACTTCAGTGACAAACTGAACTTATACTTTCAAGAAACTCAGTGAATACCAAGCAGTTTCAACACCCAAAAAAGGGCGTATATATATATATATATATATATATATATATATATATATATATATATATAATACACACACACACACTCCAAAAACACACTTGGGCATATCGCATATCACTCTCAAACTGCTAAAAACAAAAGATGAAAAGAAAATCTTTAAACTGGTAGAACTACAAAAATTCTTGGCACAAAGAACTCCATCCAAACCCCTGCAGTAAGAGATGTGACCAGACTCTAGCATGGCTACTAGCAATGATATGGCCTAGATCCATTTGAGTTCCTGTCTGGAAAAGCTCAAGACTGCCAAAAGAATTTACCATTTGCTCCAGCTAACACTCGTCCATAGGCCTTGACCTCCTTTTCTTAGAGCATCCATTTAAAATGTTTAAAATTGCAAATCCTTCCTGTCTCTTTGAGATGTATATGTGACTTCTACAAGGTCTTTCTCAAGGACCTGAAAACTATTCCTTTGAAATGTAACCGATCATTAGGAAACACAGGGTCTTCATCTATCCTCTGAGGGAGGGTAGAAGTCTAACTGTGGATAGATAAATGCCAGTTAGCAGACACAGATGGCCTAATCACACTGACACTGACCAAGCCTCTTACCTACTTTTTGGGTAGTTTTCACTTCCCTGACTCTGTTCGAGACCCCACTCATTACCCTCTTGCTACTCCCCTCATTCTGCCAGTTACCTCTGTGCAAGTTGGAACTGAGCTCAGATCTCCTTCCTACTACAATGCTTACTGAATAAAATCTGTTTTTACCACCTTTACCCAAAGTCCAGCTTTGTTTAACTTTGACAGCAGCCAAACCAGAAAAATTCATCCATGCAGAGGCATAAAGATGTGAATGACAATTTCTCATCAGAGATTTCCAGCAGACTTTGCACAAAGAAATGCTAAAGAAAAGTTCTTCGGGATAAAGGGAAATGTCAACAGATGGAAACTCTAAATCATGGGGGAAAATTAAGAAAACTAGGAAGTATAGGTATGTAAATAAACAAAAGACAACATTCTTTTCTTCTCTTAATTTCTACAAAAAGGGGATGATCAACTACAGAAAAAAATTGTAACTTTAAAAGTATAGAGATGTCATTTATATGACAGCAGCAGCAGAAGCAACAGGATGCATTAAAAACCACTACATTATTGCAAAACCAAAGATGCACACTGTCCGCGGGGAAAGCAAATCCCCTCCCCCAAGGGCAAAGAGATATAACTAAAAATATAACTAAAAACGAAAATTAAAAACTAAAAAATAATCCCAAAGGAAAGAAAGGAGAAAAGAACAAAAAACAGATAACTGAAAAGAGTAAAATGTGAAGAAAAGACTAATTCCAAACCTATCAATGATAACATGTACATAAATACACCAGGTACTCCAACAAGAGGCAGACTTGTCAGAATAAATGCAAGATGCAAAATGTCTACAAAAACATGTACTTTGTACATAGTATATAGGTAAGCTGAAAATACAAGAATGGAAATACACAGTGCATACAAGCAGTAGGTTTAATAAAGCATAGTGCCAGAAATAATAAGACTGTAAGTCTAAGAATATTGCCAGAGATAAAAAGAGACGTTTCATTAAGAGGGTCAATTCATCAGAAGACATTAACAATCCTGTATGCATTTAACAATACAGTTTCAAAATACAAGATGTTAAAACTGACAGATCGAAAGGAAGAAATGAACAAATTAGCCATCAGAGTAATCTCAGTAACTCTCTGGACAGTTAGCCTACCAAAACAAACAAACAAAACCTGTATGTAATAGAAGACCTGCACAATACTATCAACCACATCAACTGACATTTATAGACTCCTCTTTGGGTATACATGGAATATTTTAAAAAGAAGTGAAAAAACAGTGCCTGACAATCAGCTGGTGGATAGGTACTTGGTTCTTTAGGAGAGGTTAGAAAATTGCCTAAATTTTTCTAGACATGCTAATTTCTTCCCATAAATGGCTTTCAAATTACATCACTCAAAAAACTAGACCAAACTCAGGACAATTTTCTCTTCCCTTCTATTCTGTGTGTAAAGGGCAAGGTGTGAAGCAGCAAGCGCTGAGGTAGAAGGGCCACCAAGCTACACAGAAGATGTAGCTAAGACAAGTAATGAAGGTGGAACAACAGACTTTCAAGGTGGACGAAACAGCCTTGATGCTACCTAGGACTTTCATAGCCAGAGAAGAGAAGTTAATGCCTAGCTTCAAAGCTTTAAGAGACAGGCTGACTCTCTTGTTAAGGGCGAATGCAGCTGCTGACTTTAAGTTGAAGTCAGTGCTCACTGACCATTTGGAAAAATCCTAGGATCCTTAAAAATTATGCTAAATCAACTCTGCCTATGCTCTATAAGTGTAATAACAAAGCCTGGATGACAGCACATCTGTTGACAACAAGGTTTACTGAATATTTTAAGCCCACTGTTGAGACCTACTGTTCAGATAAAAAGACTCCTTGCAAATTTTTACTGCTCAATGACAATGCACCTGGTCACCCAAGAACAATGATGATGTGAAACGACATTAATGTTGTTTTCATGCCTGCTAACACAACATCCATTCTGCAGCCCACGATCAAGGAGTAGTTTCGACTGTCAAGTCTTATTATTTAGGAAATACATTCTGTAAGGCTACAGCTGCCATGAATAGTGATTCCTCTGATGATCTGGGCAAAACAAATTGAAAACTTTCTGGAAAGGATTCATCATTCTAAATGCCATTAAGAACATTCGTGATCCACAAGAGGTCAGAATATCAACATTAACAGGAGCATGGAAGAAACTGATTCCAACCCTCAGGAATGACTTGGAGGGGATCAAGACTCCAGGGGAGGCACCAACAGCCGACGTGGCAGAAACGGCAAGAGAACTAGACTCAGAAGTGGAGCCTGAAGATGTGACTGAACTGCTGCCTCGTCATGAGAAGACCTTCACGGATGAGGAGCTGCTTCTTATCGATGAGCAAAGAAAGTGGTTTCCCGAGATGGAATCTACTTAATCCCGGTGAAGATACTGTGAAATGACAACAAAGGATTTAAAATATTCCATAAACTGAGTTGATAAAGCAGCAGCAGGGCTTGAGAGCACTCACTCCAATTTTGAAAGAAGTTCTACTGTGAGTATAATGCTATCAAACAGCACCGCACGCTACAGAGAAATAGTTGGTGAAAGGAAGAGTCAATCAAAGCAGCAAACTGCACTGCTGTCTCGTTTTAAGAAATTGCCACAGCCACCCCAACCTTCAGCAACCATCACTCTGATCAGGAAGAAGCCATCAATATCGGGGCAAGACCCTCCACCAGAGAAAAGATTACCACTCACTGAAGGCTCAGGTGATGGCTAGCATTTTTTTTAGCAATAAAATGTATTTAAATTAAAGTATGCATGTTGTTTCTTTTTTTAAAGATATAATGCTACTGCACACTTAACAGACTACAGTGTAGCATAAATGTAACTTTTATATGGACTGGAAAACCAAAAAATTCAAGTGATTCGCTTTATTATGACATTTATTTTATTGTGAGGTCCAGAACAGAACCCACAGTATCTCCCAGGTTTGCCTGTACTCTATTATATATTTGAAAGCTGTCAAGAAAGCAGACCGTAAAACCTTGTCACCACACATGCAAAAAAGGTAATTATGTGAGGGGATGGAAGTGTTAACTAACTTTATTGTGGCAATCATTTTGCAATATATATCAAAATGTATCAAATCATCACATTGTACACCTTAAACTTACATTTGTTATATGTCAATAAGCTCAATAAAGCTGGAATAAAAACTCCGCTTTTCCTGAACAATGGCATCATTGTTTACACAGAAAATCTGAAGCAACTCTACAACTCATTAGTGAATTTAGCAATGTTGCAGGATTTAATGGGAGGTTATAAAAATCCATTATATTTCTATTATAGCAATAAACTATTTGAAAATTAAAAATTTAAATTCCATTTACAATAGTGTCAAAACGTAAAATACTTAGACAAAAGGTTTAATGCAAGATGTGTAAGACCCTTGTACTAACAACTAAAAATCTTGCTGAAAGATATTAAATAAATCTAAGTATGTACAGGAATACACTACATTCAAAGATTAAACAACTCAATACTAAGATGTCTAATTCCCTAATAATATTTGGTCTATTTTTTCAACTCCATTGCAAAAATGATTTCAGCAAGATATTTTCTAGCAACTGATAAGCTGATCTAATTATGTATATGGAGATGCAAAAGACCTTGAAAAGCAAAACAATCTGGAAAAAGGATTACTGACACACATGACATGGAAGAATCTCAGAAATACTCAGCCGAGAGAAGCAGAACATGAGAGATTCTATTTACATAAAGTTCTAGAAGGTGCAAAACAAACCAAGAGTGAAAAAATTCAAACAGTGGTTGCCTTTAGATGGAAAGAGGATAAAATCAACTTCCTGGGAGACTGAAATGTTGAGTATCTTGATACACACTGTATATGCACTTGTTAAATCTAATCCTACTAAGCACTCACAATTTGTGTACTTTACCATTTGAAAATTTCACCTTAAAAAAACCAAAGGAAAAAAAAGGAACTTCAGATAATGAAACAATAATCAAAATGGACAGTAGCAACAAAAAATACTCTTATGGTAATTTAGTATATGATAAAACTCCCCATGAATCAATATGGAAAGGCCACTAAAATATAATAAAGTGAAAAAAGCATGCACAATATTAAAATAAAAATGCATGTACAGCTATTCTCTGTATAAAAAAGACAAGTGAAAATCTCTGTAAGTATTTGTGTTTATATGCGGGAAAGAGACACACGCACCATGAACAGTAGTTACTGGAGGTGGGGAAGGGAAGGGAAACTTTTCAACATGTTTATTTACTATGTTGTTTTTATGTGTGCATGCATGTGTATGTGTACACATGAAATACAGATTTTTAAACCACATGAATGTATTGCCTTTTACCAAAATTAAACAAATCAAACAAAAGAAAATACTGCCACAGAATTAAATGTAAGTCACGCTGTCTTGACATTTCCATTAAAAGATATGCTTCTAACCTTAGATAAGAATAAGAAGTACAGACTGTTATTTTCTATCCTGCGACGTCTCAGCTCCCTCTGGACAGCTCACTACAGGAGATGACGAAACGCCAGCCCAAGCCCTGTTCATGCTCTTCCAGCAGAATGTCCTCTCTATCTGACACGGGCCTTAGGAACCTGTTTTCTTCCACACACATCTATGTCAACAGCCCCTTCCTAGCCACCTTCTGACTTACCTACTAATTCCTTAGGTATGCTTAGCAAACCAGGCCAATTTTTAAGACCTAGGAGTTCAGGGGAATTAATCAGGCAGTTTTATTGTTCCCTCTTCCTTACAGATTGATTCTTTCTAACCACAGTTTTTATTTATGGGGAAAACAATTCCCTCTAACACCTTGGGCTCCCAAAGGTCTTTGTACACCTACACCTAGCAAACAAGGTACCTAGTAACTAAATTAGTATTTTTATAGCATAAAAACTGGATCACAATTTTCCTAGTCACACTAAATCATAATATTTTAAATAACAGTGGGGGAAAAAAAGTATCTCCCTGGTTTCCAGTTTGTTAACAAGGAGTGGAAAGTTATAATTTCAAGTTCCTAAAAGATATTAAAAGAAATGAATGCAGGAAAAAATGTTAGAAAGATAGAACTGCTTATGACAACTATTTTATAAAAGTCCTCTGCACATTCCCTATTTCAATAAATCTAAAATGCAAAAATTATCTTGCATTAAACTTAAAAAGAAAAACTTCAAATTTTATTTATATGATTCATCCCACAGTGAAAAAAGTACATTTTAGAACCAGTGAAATGAAATATGTAATAATAATTACCTTCATAAGGTGGCTGCTATATGTCAGGAACTATGTGAGATTTCAAATACATTATGGACCTCATAATCACCTGCAAGCTATGTATTATTACCACATTTTAAATTTGAGGAAACTGAGCCTCAGAGGAACAGTAAAACAATCTCACCAAGGTAATACACTTCACAAGTGGCAGGGCCAGGATTCCAACCCGCTCACGTCCAACAGCACTTTCCATTCTACCAGGGGCTTTCTGAGCTTTTACTTTCACAGCGTCTGTATCAGCATTTCTGTGGCTGAAATCTGGGGATCCCTGGGCACCTCAAATACAGTACTGTCAAGGGTCTGTCTGGTTCCTACAGTAATTTTTTAAGTTACATTTTTATTCTAAGTAAACAGTAACTTACATAATCTTCTAAACACATATCCTGGGTAACTCAGACAAGCACCAGCCTCGCTCTGCTTCATCACCTCTGTCTGGGTCTGGATCTGGGTCTGATAATCACCTCAGCACCAAAGGTAAGTAGGGAGACTGACCTACACGTAAATGATGGCATCACACTGAAAAGGCTAAGTGAGATCAGGCTGTGCTAAATAAACTACGTTTCATAGCGGTTTTAGAGAAAAGAGGTAGAGAATTTAGCAACACAGGACAACATGGTACTATACTGACCTAAAAAGAGCTTCAGTCATGGGTAGCACTCAGCACCACAATCACAATGGGAACAGAAAATCAGTATTAACAAAAACGGCCTCATTCATTAACTTAATGTTAGAATTTTCTTGGTTACAGAACTCAGTATAAATTAGCCTTTTCATAAGCATTAAGTTTACAATAAAATATGTTTCTATACATTTAAGCAATATTAAGGGAGGTCCACAAGAAACGTCTGTACATTACTAGAAGATGAAAAGCCTCAACCTGCACAATATTCAGCTGCTGACAAGAGTAAGGAGGAGAAGGATGGGTCTGAAAATGGTAAACCAATAAAAGTACTTGCTAGGTGAAATCTATATATCCTGAAAAAGTATTATATTACATTATCGACTATAAAATTAACCATAGTGATATCACCATCCCACATACAACAGCTCGACATTTAGTGAATTTATCTGACTGCCTGACTTCAGGACAGTCTAAAAACTCTTCTAAGTATTAAAAAAAAAAAAAAGCATTTGTTATGTACCTGGTACTATTCAAAGTGCCTCAGATGTATTATCTCATTTATACTCTTATCAGCCCCATAAGTGAATTAACTGGACCATTATTTTCAAATAAAGAAATAAATGTGAGCAGTTAAATAAGTCAAAAGGCCACAAAGCTATTGAGACACTAGCCAGGATTTATATCCACTTCTGGCTGGCTTAAGAGCCTAAATTTTCCAAGGTACACTTTTGAAGAATGAAGGCTGAAAATCCATAGTTTCATACTTTATTGAAATATGTATTAACTGTCTTTTCCTATTTCCTCTATCCTTGATACTCAGGCATTTGGGGCTTTGACCCTGGAGAAACTGCCCCTCCCAGGTCTAGAGACAGCAAGAGACTCCATCGAGAGCTCACTTTGAAACACAATCAACCAGTCCAGAGCTCACAACCCTAGCTACTTAGTCAAACTCCCACACCAAGTCTGTGTGCTTCCGGCCCTACCTCGCCCTAGGGCTAGGTACTAGGCAAGCAGGAGCCACCCTACAGCCCAGAGACTGGCCGAAATCCCTCGCACTCCCAGTCCGAAACTTACTCAGCAAATCTACCCAGCACTGCCATTATTTCCCTGGAAAACTCCAATAAAGGCCCTGACCTATGCTGTTCTTGCTTCTATTTATCAAAACATCTCATTTTTTGATACATTAAAAATTAAGTTGCAAATACTTCAAACTTAGACACTTAATCATGTGTCTATTGTTATCTAGAGTTCGTCGTTCACTTTTTGAGGTAAAATTTACAGTGTAAAACAAATCTTAATTATACTATTTTGTGAGTTTTATCAAATGCATAAATTGGGAACCCTGAACCCTGTCAGGAAGCCCTTCCTATCCTTTCTCAGTCAATCTCTGTCATCCCCTCCCCTCCCCTCAAAGGCAATCACTGATCTGGCTTTTTTCAGGGTAGGCCATTAGCGTGGTTGTGCAATGGTATTTCATTGCGGTTTCACAATTAGCGTTTTCCTGATGCCTAGCAATACTGCACACTTTCCGGCTGCTCAGTGGCCCTTTGTTTATCGTCTCTTGTGATGCATCCAAATCTTCTGCCCATTTTTAAAATCAGGCTATTCTCCTTTTCACTACTGAGTTATAGCAATTCTTTATAAAGTGTGGGTACAATCCTCTTGTCAGAAATTGGTGTGCAAATATTTTCTTCCACTCTATTCATTTCTTAATGTTTTTTGATGAAATGCTTTTTAAACACTGATGATGCCTAAAACTTAGTAACTTCCTCTTATTGCTCTCCATATCCTTTAAGAAAAAAGCCCTTTGCCTACTTCCTAGTCACAAGTATATTCTCCTACAAAAAGCTTTATAGTTTTAGCTTTTAGATGAGAATTATGATCCATCCGGAATTAATTTTTTTTTGAATGGTGCAGGGTGGGGCCAGTGTTTACTCTTCCATGTGGATATCCAGTTCTTCCAGTATTATTTGCTGAAAAGACTTTCCTGTCCCTACTGGATTGCTATGGCATCTCTGTCAAAAATCAAGTAACTACCTAAGTATAAGTATCTATTCTGGGGTTCTCTATTTTATCTCATTTATGTTTGTTTTTATATCAGAATCACAATGTATGATTACTGTGGCTTCAATCGAAAGTCTTGAAGTCAGATAATTTAAGTCTTCTAATTTTGCTGATCTTTTTTCAAGATTGCTTTGGGTACTCTAGGTCCTATATATTACCACGTAAATTTTAGGGTCAGTCTGTATAGTCTATGAAAAATAAATTTACATTTTTTAGGGCTTCATGGGAAATAGATTTGATTTTGATAAACTGGGAGAGAACTAACAATACTATTGAGTGTTTCAATTCATAAATATGATATTTCTGTTAATTTATTACATGGTAGTTCCAACTTGAAGGTTATCTCAGGGTTGGTCTCCACTGGTCTCCTCCTGAGAGGGCTACATGTTCTTTGTTCTTCTTATGTTTATTAATTTATGACTGTATGCTAGACACTGTGAACATTACATGGTGGAAGTACCAGATTCCATTATATTCTTCCGGTAAGTGTTAATTGCCTCTGTTTTGGCATGCAATTAACTTGTTTGCACTCAAACTGTAAATTCTGTCTTTGAATAATTCAAATCAGTTTTTTACCTTCAGTGAGACTATACTAAGTCCACCCCACACACGTGTGGATTTAGGGGTCAGACTAGTGACTTTGGCCAAGTTTTTAAGCAGAATCTGGGGCTCCTCTTCTGTAGTTTTCTCCATGCCAGAATTCTCCCCTCACTCATCAGCAAGGTTTTGATTATGAATTCAATTTCTTTAATTGATATAGGGGTTTCCAAATATTCCACTTCCTCTTGCACTTGCTGGGGTAACATTTTTTAAATAAATCTGACTATTAATAAATTGGCATAAAGTTGTTTAAGTAATTTATGGTTATAGGCTCTCTCACTTTTTTATTCCATCAATATTACAGGAATTTATCAATTTTATTGATCTTTCTAAAGAATCAATTTTTGACTGTCTCTGTTGTCCCTTTTCTAATCATCGATTTTCTGCTCTTATTTTTAATATTTCTTCTACTTCCTATGCTCTTTGACCTTTTTTCCTAGCTTTTTAGGTGAAGCCTTAGATAATTTTTCTTCTTTAGTATAATTTTTAAAGCTATAAATTTCCCCTTAAGCACTGTTTTAGCTGTATCTCACTTATTTGATACGTTGTTGTTTTATTATCAGTTAGTTTGAAAAACATTTTCCCTCATGGTTTTCTTCTAAATAACCCATGGGTCAAAGAATTGTGTTAATCCCCATTTTTTAATACATATCTTACTGGCACTGATTTCTAAGGTTGTTCAATTGCTGGCAGAGAACATACTTGCCTCCTACTCAATCTTTTAATATTTACTGAGACTTGTGCCCTGCAAACAGTCTTTGCTGGCGAGGTTACCACGAGCACTTGAAAGACTGTATTATCTTGATTTTAGATTTAGTATTCTACAAATATCAAATAAGTGTTCAATAGTATAATTTAGGTCTTCTACGTCTTTACTCATTTTTTTTGGTCTAACTGAATTCTCCAACTATAATTGCAAATTTGATCCATTAATTCCATGAAGTTTTATACCATGTATTTTGAAGCTTTCTTTTTTTTTTTATTAAACAAATACACATTTATGGTTATGGCTTCTCAAAGACATCACTTTATAATCTTCTGGCCCCCTTGCTTCTGATGAAAGGTCACCTGTCCTCCCCATTCCCCAGTAGGTAACACTTTTCACTAGCTGCTTTCAAGATTTTCTCTTTTGTGGGTTTGACTATGATGCACCTAGCTGTGGTTTAATTTTCACTTATCCTGTTTAAGTTTAATGAGGAATGGGACTCCATTTCTGATACTGACTGTTGATAGTTTCAAGCCCCCTCCCTTGGGGCTAGCGGGAATTTTAAACCAGGCAAAACTTGGGCACACACAAGAGGTGGGAACTGCTATCCTAGCCCCACGTCTATCACTGTTTTCTCAAGTAATTTTTGGACCAGTTTGGGAACCTGCCCTGCTTTCCCCAAGAAAACCTCATTTACATGAGCAGTAATCTTTTTCATGCCCTCTCAGTACATGTTTATAGCTTTATCAGTCTCACATCAAAATCAAATTTGGGAGGGATCCATCCCACATGTAGTTCATACTAACTAAGCACTTACTATGTATTAGGCATAGCACTAAGCCCTCATACATATTAAACCACTTAATGCTCCAACAACTCACAAATTAGGCATTGTTACCCCATTTGACAAGTGAGATAATGGAAGCACAGAGATAAAGTAACATGTCTAAGGTCATACAGCTAGTAAGTGGCACGGAGAGAGGCTGCATTCTTAATTAGTAACACTATTCTGCCTCTAATATAGTTTACTAAAAATAAAAACACAGCCAAAATTTAAATAACTTTGGTATAGTAGCCCAGATAAGTAAAATATTTATAAATGTGCTTAATTATAAAAACTAGAGATTTCTTTATAAGATTTATTTTCTCAGGGGAAAAAAAAAATTCTTGAATGTGTGAATGAGGAAATAAGTAGAGCCACTCCCAAATTAAAACGTGGGGGGCGGGGGGGGGGCCGGAACCACAACACAAGAGAATTTCCAAAGTCAGAGTTCTGTAAGATAAAACTGATACTCTTATTCTTTGGTTTCAAATAGCTCTTAGAAGCAAAAGAAAAGACCAGGTAATGACTAAAAAAAATTCCACCTTGTTAAAAATACTACTGAGATTTTGCTAGATGTGTCTACTGTCTTTGGAAAAATTAAAAAAAAAAAGTCTCCCAAACAAGTAAACTAGTCCCTATCACTGAAAAGATTTAAATATCAATTCTAAAAATAGCTGCTTCTGATTTTGATATTTCAAGTCCTTCCAAAAAACAAGCTTTTTACTTAAAAAAAAAAAAAGCTAACACTAAAATAGGCCCAGGAATACTTATTTTAATATATATTTCATGTTTTCTAATAATTAAAAAAATATTATCCTAAATGACAAAAGAAATCCTAACAGAAAATATAAGTATATGGTCATTCTAATCTCTTAAATTAAATGCACGAAACATAAAAATTAACTCACATTTGTATAGCACCTTAAAGTTGACAATGCGCTTTTACATGTACAGGTTAAAATGTTTAGGTAATGTACACAGACTAACGTTTTACTGTTAATGCAAATTATATAAGCCATCACATAAAAACTATGGGGAAATATTCTTTTAAGTTACTTGTTATTTTTCATTATAAATTTGTGTTCAGTATCTGACTCTGAACTTTTACAACATCCTTAAAACAAATATAGCCTTCCTTAACCTCCTCTCCCCCACTGGCCTAGCAAACTCAGAGTAAATCAAGTTAGGGAAAAATTACACCCTCTTACATAAATATAAAGCCATAAAGATAAGCAAAGCTCATAAAAGAAAAAAGTCTGGGATGAGGGAGTTAATCAAAAATTGTATATATTTCAGTTCTAATTTAAGCATTATTCATGATCATAGTTTCATAAGAGCCTCAAGACAACTATTTCACAGTGCTTCCCATTTTAACTCAAAAGCAAAGCTAAAGAATGTTGGATTTGGAGGAGAATAATCTAAGTTCAAGGGGAAAAATGTGACGGTAATAGAAGAAAACTCTAGTTATAAAATAGACTCTTTAGAAATAAAGTGTCATTGGATAATTTAACAGGTATACAGTCAGATACTTTATGTTTAGAAAAAGATGTTTTGTTTTGTTAAAATGGTACATACTTTGTGCAGAATTCCTCCTCTCCCCAAATATTCTACCTGTCCCCAGCAGCACTAAATTTGGATTCCCAAGTTTTCCAAAGGAGAATACAGACAATTTATTCAAAATGCTGGACTTTGTGAGCCCTCCCATATCACTACCCTCAAACAAGCTCTTCTCAAACTGTTTTCCTCCTTTCAACATAAAATCTCAAAGAGATCTCATGGCTACTCTATAGTCATACCCAAGTAGATATATGTATTAACAATAAATCTCTTTGCAGAAATTAAAAATTTACCTGGATCTAAATCAAAATTTTATTCTCTCATTTAATTTTGCTACCCTCACCCCCTCTAGGACTCCTAAGCTGTTATTCTTAAGGGCCCTGTAAGTTTCTGGAATAGCAAGAAGGGGCTTTAGAGGAAAAGGGAACAGCCTTATCAGACTGACTTGACTGAAATCTGATGTGACAGTTAACAAGGTGATCGGGTAACCTGGTCAACATCAGAAGCCTAAATGCTACCTCTTCCCTGTAGTTCGTTCCTGTTGCAAACTTCTCTAGCTGGCCAGCATGGGTCACTTTGACTCTCCAAGTCGATCTTTTCAAGACAAGTCAACTTCAGCTACCTTAGGAAAGTGCACCTGGCCCACGGGAAACTCCTGCATCACTGACGCACTGAACGCTGAACGTGCAAGCCTTTCCCACAGCGCCCTTCCTTTCATTCTGCTGACACAGGAGCACCTCCAGCTGCTCTCTGATTTTTTAGTCTTTTTCAGGTGACAGCAAGGTACCAGTCTATTTGTCTCCCAAACCTCATGTTCAACTGAGAATCTCCCCCTGAAGCCCCCCAGTCTGGATGAAGGAAAGGGGAAATATCACAGCATACAGTACTCTCTTCAAAGTTCTCACATGGGATCCCTCTCATGAACTCTTGTATTTTCTTTATATGGCTCAGAGGTGAGTGATGGGTTAGCTGTAGCAACAGTCACCTCAGGGAACCCTTTCTGCAAATCCTGCATGAATGGTATAGCACCACAATGCTAAGTGTCAGTTACTTGCAATCTATTGTTCTCAGATTTAGGGTCGCTGAATAAAGTGAGAAGAGTTCCACTTTAACTACCGTCACAATTTTACTTCCAGGTAATATAAGCAGGTCACAGCAGGCTAATGCTCCCTGTTGCAACAACTACGGGGGAAAGATAACAGCAACAGCAACAACAAAAAAACCCCAGTTCAAAGCCAATGGAGAGCTATCAAAGTATATAGATCTAAATGAACAAAAACTGTGAGAAGAGGGAACATTTCTAGTCAACTGACTGGTGTCTGTCATTTCCTTCCCTGGGGTCATCTGCAGATTCTAGGCACAGGCTGAGGATCAGGCTTGGTCTGGGAAGAGAAACTCCACTGAAGAAAATAACCGTCAAAACTTTGACAGTCACAAGAGTCTCCTCCCTCAAAGGTGTCTGCCTGATTTTGAAGGCGCAAGCAGAGGGGGGCTTAACAGCCAGACTTCAACTACGGAAAAAAGGGTAGAGGTGAACCCCCCCATAGTGTTTGAAGGACAGAGACCTGCCAGGCTTTCTTTCAAAATCCTAGGAGAGCCTTATTTGCAGAAAAGGTATGTGCCAGGGGTAGACTAAATCAAATTAAAATGGCCACCAAGCCTCAACCCAGGTCATTCCCTGGTAAGATTGAGGTGATCAGCCTCTCTATCTACCTGACATAGGAAAGGCCAATTACTCTTTGGGGAGAGTATCATTTGCAGCATCTATAATTCTCTTGTATGCAACATATGACATACAATCAAAACTGCACCGCATATGAAGAGGCAGGAAAACGTGATGATAAAAGAACGAACAGACAATAACAGAAGCGGACTGAAAGATGATCCCGATATTAGAGATGACAGGAACCATAAAATAACTATTCTAAATATATTAAGAATTCAGGAAAATAGGAAAAAAACACGAATTTCAATAGCGATTAAGAATCTATAATGCCAAAGAAATATACTAAAAACGAAAAATAAATTTGAAATTAAGAACTTATGGGATGTGTTTAACAGAAGACTGGACACAGCACAAAACAGGACCAGTAAACTCAAAGTGAAGCCAACAGAAAATATCCAAACTGAAACAAGAAAAACAAAAAGAATGTAAAAAACAGTGTACGAGACATGTGGGATCCAGTCCTTTTAGCCTAAATACCAGATAAGATGTAAAGCAAGACTGAATTGAAGGCTACCACTGTTTGGATTTTAAAAGACTTTTCTGTAATTCTTCCTGGATTATCCAGAGAAGTAAAAGAGTAGGAATACAAAATTAAAAACAAAAGTTGACAATCTGCATAAGGTTTAAGTCAATTATGTGTATATATATTTACATGCAATATATTGTAATATGTGCAGTCAAACTGTAACAATTCTACCTAATAAACTGAAATATGAAAAAAAAGTTTGCATCAATTACTCTGATGTTTAAAAATTTAGAAGATGGAAAACAAAATCCAAACATCAGTGACAGCATTAAAAAGAAACACATTCTCCTGGAAACATATACAAGACACCAGTACCACACCTGGGTGAGAAGGGTGACAACAGGTGTAGGAGGCAGACAGTTTTCCACTGTATAATCTGTGTTTGGATTTACAATCATGTACACATACTACTTTATGTTGTTAAGGAACATACTTTTTTAAAGAAAAAACAGATATAAATACATGTATTAGAATGTTAAGAAAATAAAAATAAAAATATAATTGCCCATTAACAGAAAAACTGACTTAAAGGGTAAAAAAAGGTAGACAAGAATAGTCTAAGTATTGCCCAAAAGTCCTATTTAAGCATATAATTGTGCTGACTATAACAGTAACACAGACTTTTATATATAAATATTAGGAAAAAATTACAAGAGATTTCTTTTTTCAGGTAATCTACAAATAACCACTATTAATAATTTGGCGTATTTCTTAAGTTTCATATTAAGTGTTAACATTTTTTAAAGTATGCTTTATGAAGTTAAGAAGACTCCTATTTCTAATTTGTTAACATCAATAAACACTGAATTTGATAGAAAGCTCTTTCTAGACCCATCAAGATGATCAGTGTTCTTAAATACACAGTTTCTCACATTAACGGATCTCCTGTAGTGGAATCACACTTGCATTCCTGCAATAAACCTTACCTAGTCATGATTTTGTGATTTTGGTTTTATAATTCTAGTTTTTGATACATTATTTATAATTTTTGCAGTTATTTTTATGAGTAAAAATGGCATAACCTTCACACACACAGCCTTTCACACCTGCCATGTCTCCCCTCTCCCACTTTGCCCTCCCAGGACACCCTTCACCAATTCTCCCCTCCCACCGTGCTCTCAATACACAGCGCCATCTGGATGAATCGAGCTTCTCCTGACTAAATTCCTCCTTTACATCCATCAAGATTCAACCAATCTCTGTCCAGGAGGAGAACTTTCCACAAGCTGCAGAGTAGGCAAGGCTCCCCTCCTCTGGACACAGCTCCTTGAGCATACATACATCTTTCAGAACACTTACTGCACATTACGAGATGATCTTCCTTATTTGTTAAAGTTTATCTCCCTTACTAGAGAGTAAGCAACTCAAGAACAAAGACTATACTTTAACTCCAGTCATCACACATGGGGTGGGCACTTAATAAATGTTTACTGAACTGAAATACCTGAAGTTATACAATGACAAATCAACAAATACAGCTTGACTTACGCTTAGTCAATTCATTAGCAAGTCCTGTCAAGTTCAACTTCCATCCAAATCTGTCCACTTCACGTGTTAGCACCATGCCACCCCAGCCCAGCCTCTGGCATCTCTATTTTGTATTACTTTAATAGCCTCTTGATTTCCTTGCTTCCAGACCACTATACCAGTCTACTGCACACGTGAGTGCACACGCACGCGCGCGCACACACACACACTTTCTCTCTTCCCTGCCCCAACCACTCGTATCCAGCAGCCAGAATAATCTTTGTAAAATATAAATGTAAAAAAAAATCCTTTAAAAATGGTTTTAAACTTAAAAAGTCCACTTAAAAACTATATTTCCACTTTATTTGCTTTCTATTATATTTAGACTAAAATTCAAACTCCCACAGTGCCCTATGATGCCCTATATGACCTGACTCCTTCCAAGCCTTGTTCTCATTCTGTACCACTTCACCTCTACTGCAATGCTATACATCCTCCAGGCCCACCTCAGCATCTTTACACTCACTCCTCCCTCTGCCTAGCAGACTGCCCTCAGCTAGCTGCTACTTCTGAAGGCTCAGCTTAAGTGTCACAATCCAACCCGAAGCAGCTTTTTTTCAGTCATTGTTTTCTTTGTACTCATTACCATTTCAAATTACATTAATTTGTCCACTTGTTTCCTATGTACATCTATCCCTCAGGAGGGTAGGAACTTTGGGTTTTGTTCATACTGTATCCCATGTGCCTAAAACCAGTCTCTTGCATACAGCAAGCACTCATAAGCATTTCTAAACGAAAGAATAAACTAAGAAAAGTGACTCATTTAAAAACTACATGAAAACAAGTAAGGTAAGAGAAATGGATAATTAATCTACCGAAAAAGGCAGGACACATTTTAGTGTCAGGATTTGCAAGCAGACAGGCTGGCGTTACTGGGATCTATTATCAACAAGCACCCAGAGTGTATTTCCCAAAACTCATTAGGAACATGTCAAGTAGAATGGTTTCATATGCCATATGCTAGCCTATTTCTACGACACTGCAAATAATCGTTTTCGGAAATGCTATAAACTGTCACTGCCCAAAACCCTGTAATGTAACAAACAGTTGTGCACATTAAAACACTTAAAAACCACTAGCCACTTTATTTTTAAAAAAGTATTTCTGATATTGATAATGATCTATAAATGATTAAATTTATACTAATAAAACTTCAACCTCTTAAGTAACAGATCTTTCTAATACAAGAGGTAGGTCTTCAAGAGAGGTTCTAACTACCTGTGACACCTAGGAAGCTGCCTAACATACTGTTTTCTTAGAAGTAATGCTGAAACTCAAACAAAACTATATAAAATTCATCGCAATGTTAGCAGCTTCTGTTAACTCCTTACTGACTAAAGTTTTGACCAAGGGAGGAGAAAACTGCCAGTCCCTACTGCACTAGTGATAGAAACATCTTGGAATCTTTATTCAAAAGTCATTCTATCAGAGAGATTAGGATAACATACTATGAAGCCTTTGGGCAATGAAGGTAAATGAAGACAGTGAAGATAAAACTTAATACAACCTAAGGGTTTTATTTTGCTTGATTAAACTTTCTCGCTGTTCAAGAAAATGATTTACAAAATAAATAAGTCTTAATGAGTCAAACAAATTAATACGACAGGTTAAAAACAGCTGTCATATTTTAATAATCACAGTTGACAGGTGACTTGAAAAGTAACAAAATTCCAGTAACTTTCCTTCAGATTCCTTTAAGCAATTTTCAACAGCATGGCCATCAAACTTCTGCTCTAACAACACTTACCTTGGTATGGTAACACATTTAGTATTACAATTTTGAGTGGTGATGGCTTTCTCTAGCTCATCTAATCGTCCTGTTTTCTTTAGCTTCTTCACCAAACTTTTAACTGCTTTCTCACACCACTTCTCTTCCTGTCCATTCTGCTCTCCTCCACCTGCTCCTCCAGATCCACCGGCTGACTTCTTCCAGCCCAGCAGTCTCTTCACAACTGGTGGAGTGAATGGCAAGATGGACGACATGTTCTTACCAAAGGCAGTGATCCACACTAAGAAAATATCCTCTTTAATCTAACCTAGAAAAGATATGGAAAGGGTAATTTAGAGACTAACTTTACAATCAACAGTAATTTCAACACAGTGTCAAAATCAAATTACAAAATGAAACAGAAGTTCAAATTATTACTTTCACAACAGACTTACAGAAGTTATCTTTTTCACCCACGAAAATGTCTTTACTAATTTAAATGAACTGTGGAAACAAATCATTCTAAAAACAAGACAGTGTTCTAAGTGGGCAAATATAATAATTTTGCAAGTAAAATCTCTTATCAACACTGGACAAGTTTATCATCACCCATGCTACTTTATTTTTAATTTTTAATGGAATCAAGAAAATATTTTCACCAAAAGAAAGTTTTCCTCACTTTTTTTTAGAATTTCAATCTGTTCTCAAAACTGAAAAAAAAAATATTTTAAAAAATTTACAAGCCCAATTTCTCCAGTTTTAAACTTTCATAACTAAGTATCATAAAGTAAAATCTAAAGTTGTAACAAAGGAAAAGGCATAAGAATAAAAAACTAAAGGTAAAGAGAGTCTGTGAAGAAAAGATTTGCTTCATTTTACCAACCCTTGAGAAGATTTTTAATTAAGGCTCTTTTAAAAAATATATTTTCATTTTTATCTAAGTAACAATATGCATAGTGAACAAAGTCAAACATAGCTCCTCTTCTCACATCGTGATACAATTCTTTACCATCTTTCAACTTTCATTCTTGCTATTTATACCTCAGTAATGGTAGCCTTTGAAAATATCCAGTTTAGATATCGATTTTTCTATGGAAAATGAGGATTATTTTTTTGCTTTCCTCCAACCTTAAAAATAATTATCTCCCAACTGTAGTTTTGTACCTGATGATGTTAGTAGTAAACTACTATATAACGATGTTTCCCTTTCTGTACAACTCTTTCTTTTCCCCAGAGTTAATTATGCCATTTTTTCATTTTCCTAGTTTTCTAAGCCTCTACCATAAATTTTACCCACACTCTTCACAAGCCCCTCAATTAAAACAACGTCAATGGCTTTAATCTCAAAGTAAGAGACAAGATCATTTACCACTTGAGGATGAAGTGGAGAGTTCAGATTTGAGAAGAATGGAAAAGATTTAGAAACCTAGCTCCGCGAAACACTGTAGAAAACCAACTAGAGTGAAGTGAGATAACAAATTTTATCAGGTGTTTGCCAGACTGTATATCAAAAGTACTCCACGAAGGAGATCCACTTCTAATCAGCATGTAGAAAGCCACAGCAGACACTCTAGCAATCAAAACAAGTCAGATAAGCTAATAAATTATGGTTTTTCTGAACCCATCACAAAGTTAAAGATGCAAAGTAACCTCAGTGGAACTAATTTCCAGAAAGTGTTGAGTCTTGATAGAAGAGGGGCCCACAGATGGTCTCTTTCCTGGTGGAGTGGCTAGGAAGGAATAATCCTACCACAGATGAGGGTAAGGAGAAATCTGCCTAGATTTCAATACATTTTAACAGCAACGTGTAGGCTGACAAGATACATCAGAATTCTAAGGATTCCATGGAACAAATATGCCCCACTCAACCACTCAGTCCCTCAGGTCTCCACCAAGCGTTGGGCAAAAATGCCAAAAGCTGGAGGACAAGGCTGGAAAGCTGTGAGATACCCTACGAAGCTTAAGGTCTTCCTCAAATGCAACGCATCTGTCTTTGAGGGGGTTGGGGGGAGGTGAGGGGAGAGGAAATGGACAGGAGAAGTGAGAGAAATCAATCCAGGAGGCTCCAGACATTCAGCCACCAAGGAATGAGGTGGTACAGGAGAGCTAGAGCTGAGACAAAAACTTCTACCCACTCTCGAAACTGTACCACCAAGCCTGGGGTAGGAAAGGACTGCCAAGAGGGAAAACTGGAAGGTATTAATAGCAGAGAGATACCCCACTAGGCATAACAGCCCAGGGCAGGACTGGGGAGCAAAAAGAACTCCAGAACGACCAAGGACCCAAGAGCTGGGCTGTAAAACAGAGAAATCACCCACAATTCAGAAAGCTGAGGACTCAGATATAAAGCATAAGGAGACAACTGAAATTACACTAAGACAGCCAATCGTGCAGAAAGTAAAGCTTTAATTCTACTCTCAAAATACCTGAACTAATCAAACTAAAGTTGCAAATAAGCCCAGAAATTGCACGACTACACACACGTCTTATTGACTTAGCCCCATAGTAATGATGGGCCATTTGGGGAAAGTAAATTAACATATTCTTCAGTCTACACTGGTTTTACACAAATATTCAGCACCGAATCAAAAATCACAAGACAGGGAGAGTAGCAAACCAAAGTCAAAAGATGGAAGTATTAATATAATCAGATCAGGGAGGGCCCAGATTTTTGGATTATCAGACATAGACTTTAAAATAACTGGTGAAAACTGATGGAAGAAATAAACAAGAATAATGAAACAGAGAATTTCATCATACACATTGAAGTTATAAAAAAAGATCACAGACAAATGCTAAAAATGAAAAATACAGTATCAGAAATTAAAGATTTCTTTAGACGGATTTAGTAACAGACAGAAGTGAGCAGTAAACCTGTAGACAGGCCAAATTAAAGTGCCCAGATTGAAACACAAAGAAAAAAAAAAGTATGGAAAAATCCTAGAACATCCAAGACCAAATGTCATTTGGGCCTTAAGTGGAGTTTAATCAGAGGCTCAGAAGGAGATGAAGGAGAGAATGGGCAGAAAAAACCTAAGAGATAATGGCCAAGAATGTTTCAGAAATGATAGCAGATATCAAACCACAGATGCAAAGGAAACATACCACAGTCAATCTGCTGAATATTAAAAATAAAAGTAGAGATGACAGATGAGTGTCAGCTAGGATGGCAGTTAAGAATCCCAGGAAGACCCAGGCAAAAGGGGAATCTGCACTCACTCACTTCTTTTCCAAAGACCTCAAATGAGTTTTCTTGAAAAATAATGGCATGTAACAAGAGATGGGAGAGAGCTCCTCCCTTTTAAGTGCTACCTTGTATGAAGCAAAAGCCTTCAACCAGGAGAGAAGATGCAGGAAAGCCTCCCACACCCAGGGCCCGAGGAAGGATCCTCTGCTTCAAAGGGAAGAGCAGAGCAAAAGCACTGCTGATGTGAGTATAAAATGGTGCAATACCTTTGGAAAACTGGCAAGCTCCTAAAAAGTTAAACAGCTACCCTACATAACAATTCCACTCCTAGATATATATTCAAAATAAAATAAAAGTAAAAACTTCTGTTCACAAAAAGAGACTTGTACAAGAATGTGCATAGTAGACATACTCATAATAGCCCCAAACTGGAAAACAGCCCTAGTATCAAGAAAACTGAAAAAATAAAACAGTGGTTAATTCATACAACGGAATTACTGCTCAGGAACAAAAATGTGTGAGCTACTTATACACTCCCACAACATGGATGAATCTCAGTAATATTATGTTGGACAAAAGACACACAAAATATATACTGATTCCACTTATGACTTCCAACAACTAGGGAAACTAATCTAGTAAAAGAAGTCAAAACGACGGTCTCAGGAAAGGGGAAGAACACAGAAATGCTTGATCAAGGGCACAAATACCCTCCTGGGACAATAACATTTTTTCCTATTTTATTCTGAGAAGTAATTATATGTGAATACACAATTAACAAGACTCACAGAACTGAACATTTAAAATTTGGGCATTTATCACACGTAAATTACAATTCAAAAAACAATTATAAAGCATCTGGACAAATACACTAAGAAGTTCCTAGATAATCGAAGTTAAAAGGATTTCTTTATTTAAGAACTTCTCAAAGCTTTAATATGCCAGCGTATACTATAAACCTCAGAAGGGAGGAGCTGGCAACTGACCAAAGATGCAAGCCTAGAGGTGTCTGCCCACAACTTGGGGGCGAGCCTCTGCAAACCCATCTAGTATATGCTGGGATACAGTGCCGGGGATGTGTGTGTGTAGGGGGAGGATGTTAAAATTATTATTTGAGAACAAAAATTGAGCCCAAATGACATCCAATCACAAATATATTTGGGGCAGTGGTGCCAAGGTTGCTGTAAAAAAAAAAAAGTAAGTATAATTTACTTAAAAAAAAAAAAAGATATGTACATAAGTAAGTGTATACAAAAATGCTATACATTGTAGTATACCAAATACTATGATTAAAAAATGCTACAGTATGTAAAACTACAAAGTGGCAAAATAAAGCAAACAAAACTACATCAAACACATGTAATAATCCACCAAAGCAGACATCTGAAACAGCCGGGCAGCAAAAGCTGTACTCGGCTACCTTTGACCTCAGCTGAACTCCTACTGTGCCACAAAGTATGCTCTGGTGGAGCCAACTGTGTGAATCTCAATACCATGTGACAGTCTTATCCAAGCACAAAGAACATGCTTATTAATTCAACCTTTGGAAGGGAGAGGCATCACAAAAGTGACACCACAGCAGAAGTCGGAAAGAGACACATGAGAGATAACACCAAGCAGAAAGTGCAGCACATTTTCTAAAGACAGGAAACATTTCACAAGTTACCAAAGAAAAATGTAGGTATTGCTGGAACATGGAGTACAAGGAAGCAATGTGGGAGGAGAGAGGGGAGAGTCAGGCCAGCCCAGATTTAAAAATGGAAGACAGAAGTTAGTGCTAATGGTTAGAGTATTACTTCACTGATTTCAGAAAAAATTCACATTACATTACTGGCCAAGGAAAAGGAAGATTCAAAGATAACTTCTCCTAACCAATGTAACTGAGCAGTGCGGAATGGCGTGGTAATCACTATTCAGAACGCAGAGACAGAAGCAAATCTGAAGGCTAAGATTACAGGGTCAGTATTAATACATGGCTTTACATAAATAACTGCGTTCACCACATGACCGGGGGCAGCAGAAAATATGGCAGAGGCTCAGGAGAGAGGGTAGTCAGCACAGAGATAAGAGGGTACACCCAAGCAAGGCACAGACAAGAGCCCTGCAGAGCGGTGCAGGTCTCTAGGCTTGGTGTCTGCGGACCCTCCAGGCACTGTTTCAGCCCCATGCCAATTTTATCCTTACAACACTTCGTGAGTTATACGAGATCCCTGTCCCTTGTGAAAAACTAATAGAACAAGCAAACGTAACAAGAATCTGAAAGTGCTTAAGCCTTTAGTTCAATTAATCCACTCACGAGAATTCAGTCTAGAAAAAGGAATAAAAATTAAATTTTTATATGATCAGTAAAAATGAAAGCGATTCCCAGTGTTAGGAAGAATCTGAGTACACAGGCTCTCTGTTACACTTTTGTAGGAGAAATGTTTCTTCTGAGTTAAGATGTATTCTTGGGGATCTGAAAGTCGGGCTATAAAACTTTTACAATTTTTTTCTTCGTGGAAATGAAAATACAAAAAGTTTAAGCCCATTCATCTGAACGACCTCATGACCTAGTAATGCCGCATGATTTCAGTGTCTCGTGTCTCAGAAAAGCAGTTATGACTACTTTGAACTATGTGATCACTTGAAGTTACCAGCAGTAACTTGTCATGTTAGTAACTATGGCTGGCTGACTCCTGGCTAATTATATCTGGAGAATTTTTCAATTATGCAATAAAATAAAGACTTTTCAGTAATGCTGATAATACATTTTAATTAGTTGAGTGTTTTATTTTAAAAAGCTAAGGTATATCATATTTGGGCTATGGTTTTGAAATGTAAATACAATGAATTTAAAAGGTTTTTACAAGGTATCGATTTCTCTGTGTTCCAAGCTGAAGACAAAATGGAGTAAGAAAATATGAAAATTAGATTTATGATCAAGTTGTATTCAAAAATGTGAATGAGTCATTTATATAACATACAGATTTCCTTCAATAGCATGGCAGCAAGCTCTGTACTAAAGAATTTTTTTTCCAAACATCTGTAAGAATTGAAAAATAGATTCAGACACTAGCTCTGTTCCTAACTCCAGCAATAAGTGATACTTACACAATGCAGGTTTCAACAGAATAGGCAGACTACCTTTACAACTAAATAAGAAAGTTTATCAAGTGATACTTTAGTAAAATTGGTATTCCAAGATTACTCACTGGAAAGTTTCAGTTAAGTAAGAGGTCTGATTATCTGGAACCAGCAAATAAAGCCTTCAAGCTATTAATAACTGAATACAAAGTTTTGCAAATAGCATCCTCTACATTTCTTATTAAACTACAGTTCATTTTCTTTGCAGTCTTCAGCTGTGCTGTTCTCTGCTTACTGTTTATATTCTGATATAAACCCTATCACTGAATATACATTACAAAAAAAACCCTCCAAATACTTAGAACGTTTTTTTTACAGTCTTTTAGCATATACAAATTTATATTTTAATCTAACATCTTTTATGACACAACTTTGCTTCTTTTTAAAGAAATTCCTTTCTGCACCCAAATATAGTAGGAAACATTTATTAAGTGTTTATTCAATGACACAAGACACTGGTCTAAGAGTCAGGTAAGCATTAGTTCATTTAAATCTCCTAAGAATCCAGTGGTGTGGGTACTATTATTTACAAACGAGGAATGTGAAGCACAAAGAGATACCCTGATCTTATGAAGATACTGCTCCCCGACTCAGATATTCTTGCAGATATTTCAGTTTTGCTTTTCACATTTAGGTTTCTAATTTATCTGGAATTTGTCTTTAAGGGGTGAGATGGTGATCTAAATAGCTCCTGTAGGGACAGCCTATTGTATCAGCATCATTTATTAAATGTTCAATTTTTCTTTAATAATTCAAAATGTCACTCTGTCACATATCAAGCCCCTAAAATAAATGTCTGAATCGTGGGCTTTACATTCTGTTCACTTGTGTACTTGCTCATATCGACACTACTACTGCTTTCAAGTAAGTGTGGTATCTGAGCCTTGCCTTATTTTTCAAATTCATGTTATATATTAGCTTGTCAGTTATCTGAGCTTGTCAAATTCCACTAAAACCCTATAGGACTTTGATTGGAAGTGCAATGAATTTATATTAATTTGTGGAGAACCAACATATTTACATTGAGTATTCCTATTTACGAAAATGAGATCTTTCCATTTATTTTGGACTTAATACCCACCAGTAAGTTGTCCAATTTTTCTTCTGAATTATGGTAAACAAATTATTGATAAACACACAGGGAAGACTCCTGCATCCAGGAAGACAACTTTTCTGCATAAAGTTCCTACACATCTCATTAAATTTACTTATTCCTCAAGGTATCGTAGTTTTATTGTGAATGGGGCATTTATTTTAAAAAATTAAATATTTCAGTCATAGAAAAAATACATTGAAACACCTCTGGTCCTCCCATCCAGCTGTCAACTCTCAGCATTCTGCAGTAAATGATCAGATATAAGACGTAAGACATGGTAGATGGAGATAGCTAAAATCCCTGAAGAACACCTTTATGACCCCACTCCCTTCCCTCCTGCTTCTCAGAGATAATCACTATCTTGACTTTCCCGCACGGTCATTTAATGGTTTTGATATGTGTCACAACCATACAATAAAGTTTTGCATATTTTATAAATTTGTGTGGAAGTTTAATACTGTTGATGTCACTTCACTTTTTCCACTCGCTACTATAACTATCCATGCTGATACATACCTAGTCCTCACCTCCAGAGCACTCACTTTAGCTGTCTTATAGCATTCCACTGTATGACTCTATCACAGCTCACTGTCCATTCTTCTTTTAATG
This sequence comes from Camelus ferus, assembly GCF_009834535.1. Classification (NCBI taxonomy): domain Eukaryota; kingdom Metazoa; phylum Chordata; class Mammalia; order Artiodactyla; family Camelidae; genus Camelus; species Camelus ferus. Next base: position 14,517,130 of record NC_045725.1, read on the forward strand.
ACTAGATTGTGTTCAATTTTCCACGCTTACAAACTGCCATGAGTGGCCTGGCATATACGTTCTCATATGTACATGAAAGCTCTTCAAGGGCAGAAACCTCCAAACTTCTTGATCAAAAGAGAATCCCCGAAGTGAGAAATTTTACACTGCAACCTCCCTCTGTCTCTGGCTCTCTCTCTCTCACACACACAGACACACACACACAATTAAAACAGATATTTTACCATATATTACCCTCTGCTATTTCTCTAAACTGAGGATTGTGAACCATTAATAAGCATGAAATCAATTTAGTTTATCCTGAGAAGTATCTTTCTAAAAGAATAGAAAAAAAATAGAAAAAGAAAATACAGTAGAAAACAGCACACTCAATTATTTCAAAAATTTTAATTCAGTCTGTGTTCTCACGTAAAATATATTTCCCACCATGGGTCTGTCAAAATACACATGAAAGTCACTGTCTTAGGACATATACCAAGGAGTGGAAACGCGGCACAGTAGGCCATGCACGTATACAACTTCACCAAGTACTAGCAACGTGGTTATACCAACTGCCATTCCCACCAGGGAAATACCAGTTCTCATGTTACCCAGTATCACCAACACATTGTCTGGTGCCTCAAACTTCTGTCAAAAGGATGGGTGCAACACAGAGGGCTGTCGTTTAGCACTTCCCCCACTAAGAACAGTCTGAGGATATATGTTCATGTTTATTGACTTTTCAGGACTCTATTCCTTCGAATCATTTGTTCACACACACCAATCTTTTCTTAATTCACAGGAATTATTTATATATTCTGGATAATACTTTTATTGATTACACATGCCACATACGTCTTTACCCAGCAAGTGCCTTTTGATGGCCTTTATACTTATTTCACTTTAATATACTCAAATTTATCAGTATTTTAAATCATATGTACACATTTGTACCATCTTAAAAACCCTTCCATACACTGTCACCTTTTAAAAAGAGTCAATGTGTAAAGCTTTGCTTTCCATACTTGTAATTCATTTTTGTGTATAGTGTGAGGTAGATACCTTCCCCTTTCCTAAAGAAATAATCAAGTATACCAGCACCCTGTATTGAATCTTTTCCCTAGTGATGACAGCTGCTGCTTGCGGTTCCAGGATTTCTTTCTTTCCTTCCATTAGTCTATATCTGAGACAAATATCATCATGTCTTAACCACTAAAGCGATAGAATATGTCCTGGTATCCGATAAAGTGAATTCTCTTTCACCTCCTGGGATTTTCATTGGAATGACACTGAATTTACAAATAAGCAGAAGAAAAGTGACATTTATGATACTGTGTCTTCCATTCATAAACACAAGTATACCTTCTTATAATTTGAATTATATGGGCCTTACAATTTCCTCCATTAAGGTCCCACATCTTTTTACTCTTTCTTAGGTATTTCGTAGTTTGTGTTGCCATTTTAAAGGGTGGCTTTTTACAATTAAATTGATCCTTGCATAAAGAAACACAATGTTTTTTTTTCTTTTCCATTATGCTTTATTACAAGATACTGAATATAGTTCACTGCACTATACAGTAGGACCTTGTTGTTTATCTACTTTATATATAGTAGTTTTTAATCTGCTAATCCCAAACTCCTAATTTACCCCTCCTCCACTCCTTTTTTCCTTTGGTAACCCTAAATTTGTTTTCTATGTTTGTGAGTCTATTTCTGTTTTGTAAATAAGTTCATTTGTTATTACATTTTAGGCTCCACATGTAACTGATAATATATAGTATTTGTCTCTTTCTGACTTTATTTAGTATGATAATCTCTAGGTCCATCCATGTTGTTGCAAATGACATTATTTCATTCTTTTTCATGGTTGAGTAGTATTCCATTGTACATATACACCACATCTTCTTTATCTATTCATATGCCAATGGACATTTAAGTTGCTTCCATGTCTTGGCTATTGTAAATAGTTCTGGGTAAATGTATCTTTTCAAATTACAGTTTTCTCCAAATATATGCTCAGAAGTAGGACTGCTGGATCACATGGCAACTCTATTTTTAGTTTTTTTAAGGAACCTCCATACTGTTTTCCACAGTGGCTGTATCAATTTACATTCCCACCAACAATGTAGGAGGGTTCCCTTTTCTCCACACCCTCTCCAGAACAATGCAATGATTTTTATATACAGTCAACCCTTGAACAACAAGGTTAGAGGTGCTACCCTCCATGAATCAAAAATGTGTCCATAACTCAACAGTTGGCACTCCATATCAGTTTTTCTGCTTGTACAGATTCAATCAACCATGGATGGTGCAGTACATATTTACCAAAGGAAAAAAAAAAACAAACAAACCCATGAATAAGTGAGCTGGCACAGTTCAAAACTACATTGCTCAAGGGTCAACAATATTGACTTTTTAAAATCCACTTTATTAAGGCATAGCTTACGTACAATAAAACGCACAGATGTGAAATATATAATTCGGTGAGTCCTATTAAATATCTCCATATAACCACCACCCCAGTTAAGACACAGAACATTTCCATCATCTCAGAAAGTTTCCTTGTGTCCCTTTGAGGCAATCTACCCTTTACACCTCTGACTGCTATCAAAGTAATCTTATCTGTTCTAGAAATTCATAGAATTGAACTCATGCCATATGTACACTTCTATGTCTAATTTTTAACCAACACCCTTTACTCAAATTAAGCAAGTCCTCTTATATTCCTAGTTTTCTAAGAATTTTTGTCAAGAATAGGTGCTGAATTTTATCATACACTTTTTCCCTTCACCCACTGAGATGAACATAGAGCTTTTCTCCTTCGATGTGTTAATGTGATGAATTTCACTTACAGGTCTTCTAGTGTTTAATCATTTTTATATTCCTCAGACAAACCCTAATTAGTCATAGTGTTTTTTTATTTTGAGCAAATACTAACATTTCACTTAATATTTTATTGCCATGTTCATTAGCGAGATGTGGCCTGTGTGTTTCCCTTCTGATACTACACTTATCCTAAGGAGGGAGGTATCAAGATTACGGTAGCCTAGCAAAATGTTTTTTTCTACTGTCTTCTATGACATTTTGTATGCCACTGGAATTACTGATTCTTCAAAAGTTTTCTAGAAATTGCCTATCTGGGATTTTCACTTGGGGTTTGGTTTTTTTGCTTTTGTATCTTTATTTCATTTTGGTACAGGTAATTTCCAACTATTAATTTAAATTTTAAAATTATAATCTAACCAAGTTTCTTATTCTTCAACCAATTTTGATAATTTATTTTGCTAGAAATTTCCATTCTACCTGTTCTTCAATCTAAAGGCAAAAAGCTGTTCACTGCATCCTTAGTTTTAAAATCTCACTTTGTCTGTAGCCCTAAGCCTTTTTCATGTCTCATACACTTGTGCCTTCTTTTTCTCCTCTATTGATGTTAGCAAACTTAGTTTTTTCAACTTAGTACCTTAGGCTTAGTTGTCCCAATTATATCTCTTTTTTCCTTCACTAGTATTTCTCAACTTTACTTCCTTCCTTCTTCTAACTCTTTACGTTGTATAGTTAACTCATTAATTTTTAGTTCTTTACTAAACATTCTTAATGCTTTAATAAACATTTAGGGTTCTAAGTTTCCCAGATAGACAGATGGATTTTTGTTGTATCTCAGTTTCGACAAGTAGTATTTTCATCATTTTATTCTAAACATTTTCTAATTTTTATGAGTTGTTCTTTACCCCATAAATTAAATTTGTTTTTCAGCATACAACTATGGATTTGGGAGTTGTTGCTATCCTCCTGTTACGTTTCTAACTTAACTGCACTGGGGTCCAAGGCACAAATTCTTAGGCATTTGTCAACACTTGCTTTGAGGTTTAGTACATAACCAAGCTTTGTAAAATTCCATGGGTACTTAAAAAGACTATAATTGTTCTGTAATTGTTGCCTGCTTGCTAACTGCACCTTTCCAACCCTATATAACCTTATATTTTAATCTATATTTTCTTAAATTACTGTAAGGTATGTTAAAATCTCCTACTATGATTATTATCCATTTGCTAATTTATCTTTGTAATTCTGGCAATGTTACCCTATAAATTGCTATAGACTGTCCCCACCGCACCCACCCAGCCCTGCACCCAAGTTCTTATGTTGAAACCTAATTTCCAATGTGATAGTATCTGGAAGTGGGGATTTTAGGAAGGGATTAAATCATGAGAGTGGAGCCCTCATGATTTGGATTAATGCCCTTATGAAAGGCACCCCAGGGAATTCCCCTGCCCCCTTCTGCCATATGAGGTTACAGCAAAAAGTCAGCTGTCCATGAAATAGGAAGTGAACCCTCACCAGACACCACATCTGCTGGCACCTTAAACTTGGAGTTCCCAGCCTCCAGAACTGTGAGAAATAAATTTCTGTTGTTTGTAAGTCACCCAGTCTATGAAATTCTGTTACAATAGCCCGAATAGACTAAGACATAGATTATGCCTCGTATATCTTTTCGCATTCCTTTTACTTTAAAACTATCATAGTTTCAGGTGTATCTACTAAAAAAGCACTTGGTAGGTTGTTTTTTTTTTTTTTAAGTTTTCATTCTCCTCTAACCAGCAAACTTAATCTAAAATTATGTAGTGGGTTCATGGAGATATTTAAGCTTATTTTTTAATCATTTTATTTTTGTCTTCTAATTCCTATGCAATTTCTTTGCTTCTTTTTTTCTCCTTTCCTGCCCTCTATTGGAATGATCAAATATTCTTCATTTCCACCCCCTCCCTCATCCCCACTGATTTGGAGCTATCCAGTCTATTCCAATTCTTTCAGGGCCTTATTTTTTTTTTTTTAAAAAAAAAAAAAGGAAAACTTTAATCAGTGGGTTGCAGGTAAAGACAGAAAAAAAAAAAGACAATCTCATGAAGACAGGGAGAAGAGCATGGAGAAAACAAGCAAAATTTTGATAACTGGAAAATGAGAGGAGGGTATAGCTCAAGTGCTAGAGCACATGCTTCCCATGCACAAAGTCCTGGGTTCAATCCCCAGCACCTCCTCCAAAAAGTAAATAAGTAAACCTAATTACCTCCCCCGACAAAAAAAAATTTTTTTAAATGGTAACTGGAAAATGGATGGATGAGTAATAACTATGAACAGATCAGAGACTACCACTAACTCTAGGCTAGCTATGGGGAAACATCCTAATTTACACAGCAGAATCCTCAAAAGGTTAAGTAACAGACAAGCACCAGTCGTAGCAGGAACTGAGGGCCAGGAAGGAGGAAGGAGATAAAACAGGCAGCACTGGGTGAGAGATATTTGAGAAGCAGTTAGCAATTAGATCCGCTCCACCACTCTATGCCACTGGGTAACTGCTCCCCTCTCTCTAAATGTTTATTCTTGGCAGAGTAAAACAGTCTACCTGGATGGACTAGGAGATGGCCTGGGTACCACCAGGAGCAGAGAGGGTGTAAATGAGCATGAGCATGCTAAATGCAGACACTCCCCAACCCCTTCCTCCACCAAGCTCTGACTCCCAAAATACTAGTCAGATCAAGACTCCTCTCTGGGGTACCTGATCAACCCAGGAGGACAGACATACAGATACTAATATTGAGAGTTTACCAACAAACAGCCCACTCAGATCACTCTACAATGAAACTGAAAGGAGACAAGCCTCACCCACATGCTTAGTTTCCAAGCAGCTTTTTCGACCCCTACCTTCTTAATCAGAGACTACTTAGATTATCCAAGGAAAAGTACAAACAAAAACAGAAAAATGCAACTTCAAGAAGTTTGAGACTATACAGAGAAAGAAAACATTGTCAAAATCATCATTGTATCTAGCGAAATAAGAGAAGGCATAGCAACCCTGAAGCAACAGCAGCAGCTTTACAAATGAAACATGTACAAAGGGAACATTCAAAGAATAAAGGAAGAGCTCCTGGACAGCTTGACAGCTCTAGATAGCAGAGATGGGGGGAGGGGAGCAGGGAGCAGTGGAAGGGTTGGAAGATAAAGTAGCGGAAATCTCCCAGAAAGTAGAACAAAAAGAAAGATGGAAAATGGTGGAGAAAAATGAAGAAAATTGGAGGACCAGTTCAGGAGGTCTGATGTCCAAAAAGGACCTCCAAACAGGCATCAGAGATGACAATGGAGGCAGGGCAGGGGGGAGATAAGAGAATTGACAATCAAAGGATTCAAGGAATATCCCCTGAACTGAAAGATGGAATTTTCCAGATTAAAAAGGCTCATCAAGACCCTAGGACAATGGATGAAACACATCAACATCAAGGCTGCTGGCTAGGAAACTTCAGAATGCTCAGGACAAAGGAAGTGCCAAAAGTCTCCAAAGATGAATCTTTTAAAAGGTCATTTAGAAAAGAATCAGAATAGATTCGGTTTTCTCCACAGTAACACTAAGTGAAGTCAAAAGAGCAATGCTCTCATAATTCTGAAAAACATTTATTTTCAACCTAGAATTCTATTATCCACCCAGCATCAGATAAAGGTAATTTCAGACATGTGACATCTCCAGATATTTACCCAACACATTCTCTCTCAAGGAAAGCCTTGAAGGATATGTTTCATCAAAAGAAGGGAGAGAAAAGAACAGGGGCTCAAACAAAGGAGAAAGGGTAAGGAACCCCATAAGATGAGAGTGACGGGGATCCCAGGACAACTGCTGTGTAGCAGGTGTAGGCAATGGGTGCAGACTGGCGCAGGTTCAAAAACACGTAACAAGAATAATACCAGGCTTCTCTCCAAAGTGGACAAACATCTTAACAGTCAATGGAGGCATGACTTGCACTGATAAGACTCACAATGATCATGGTAAATGGCTGAGAGTGAATGTGACAATAAAGAACTGCCTGGCACCTTTGAACCAACATTGAGATTTCTGACCCTAAAGATTATAATGCAAAGGAAAAAAACTCTACCTGATAAAAGGAATTCTCATATATTTAGACGTGTTTATATATATATATAGAATTTCTTTAGGCCAGTGCCGTCCAACAGAGATAGGATGCAAACCACACAGGTAACTGTACATTTTCTACTAGCTACGTTAAAAAAAAAAAGTACAGTAAAAATAGTTACAAGTTATCAGTTAAATAATTTAATAAATTTACCCCACTAAACCTAAAATACTATATTCAAGGTATAATCAACACGAAAGATGGGACTATTTTACACTCTTATTTTCTTAATTAGGTGTTATAAATCTAGTGTGTATTTTACACTTGCAGCCCATCTCAATTTGGGCTTGCTACATTTCAAGAGTTCAAGGGCCCCATGTGGCTAGTGGCTACCTACTGAATAGAGCAGCTCCAGAAAGACACACAAGAGCCTAGTAACAGTGGTTACACTTCCAGATAGTGGAACTGGGTATGAGGAGGTAAGAGATCTGAGGGAGGATTATTTTCATTATTTACTATTTTGTTCCTTTTGAATTTTGCACCATATGCACTTACTACCTTCAAAAAATGAATAAAGTACATTCTCTAAAATAAATACACAAATGTAGGTATTTCTGACCTGCTTCCAGAAATCTATCCTATCTATGTGGATAATGATGTATAAACAAAATTATTTGTTGTAGCACTGTTTTTAATACTGCAAGACTGGAAATAACCGTGTCCATCAATAGACTGATGAAATATATTATAGACACTCATAAAAAAGAATACTGTGCAACCAAAAGAAAAAGTAAAAAGGTACTCAGTAAGTACTAACATGGACTAACCTACGAGACGCATTATTAAGCAAAATATAGGACCATGTGTACTAACAGGCAATATATGCACAAAGTTGCTCCTATTATGCATAAAATCTCCGGAACAATACAAGAAAACCTAGTTAAGCTACTTGCCTTTGGAAAGGCAACTGGGTGGCAAGGGACAGGCTGGCAAAGACTTTTCACTCCATATCCTTTTTTATCTTTTGGTGAATAATATATTACCTATTTTTTAAAAAATCCACCCTTCTACATCCAGCTAGTGTCTGCTTTTTATTTTACCCAGCTTGGCCTTCATGTGATTCTAAGTCCATCTACAAAGACTAGTGTTTTTCTAGTTCTTCCATAGAGACGCGCGCACATGCATGCGCGTGCGCGTGTTTGTGTGTGTGTGTGTGTGTTAGCATACTGTTCCCAGTTTTATCTCCTTTTGCACAGCTTTTCCTTGCCACTGATTTTCTAAGTTTCTGTTACCTGGAGACTTTTCTCTCTCTCTCCCCCTCTAGATCAGCTATACACATAAGAGAAAAAAAACATTTTATCCAACATTTGTAGCAGATGGAATGAGCCTAGTCTATGCCTGTTTGTGTGATCTTAAGAAATCTAGATAAAGAGAGTATAGTCAATGATGGCAAACACTGAAGAAACCAGTAGGATAATTGAGAAAAGACTGCTAAACTTGGCAATTCTGAAATCAGTGATGACTTCTAAAAGGGCAGTGGGAAGGGGGATATGAAAAAGAGCAGTAAAAGACACTTCATGAAGTTCAAGTCTGGAACAAAGAAAAGTCGTCAAATACAGAAAGCAAATGTAGATTTCAAATGTCTTCAAACTGCAAATACAAAATATTCCCCAAATACCTATATATTTATTTCAAAAGAAAATCAACTTATACATTTCAACATAAAATACTTGAAATGTGACAGTGCTGCCCCTTAAAGAACACCCAAGTTCTTGCTGATATAGTATATACAACCACTATCAGATCTTTGCCAATTCGTGTTCAAACATGCATCACCCAAGGTAGGGAAAAAAGCAAGATTACTAAGGACCTGGATTTTTACAACTGTTTTAGTCAAAGAAACCAAGATAATAGAAAGCATTAAAAAATAAAAACTAGTTTATTAAAAAAAAAAAAAAACAGATTTCTCAATTCTCACTGTAACTACGCTATTTTTTTCCCCATAGTTGTACACTAGTAAGGCCAGACACTGCCAACTGGAAACCAAAGTTGGCCCCATGGAGAGTGATGGGTGCTTTTAAACAAAAGCAAATAAAAAACATTCATGTGTTCAATTTTATGGACTGTTAAAACCTAATGTCAGAGCTTGAATTTAACCCTAAAAGCAGGTCATTAGTGTAGTGCAAGTCCGCATCCTATGGGGACTGCTGTGTGAACAGTCTATCTGTTCTCTATTTGAGTTACATTCCTTTCACCTTTAATGCACTGTGTGAAATCTATAGGTCTATATTCAGCTTGTAAACATAAAATTACATACTAGTTTATCATCTCCGGATTATAAAAAAGCATCCAACTATTAAGAGACTAAACAAGCCCAGATTCAAATCAGCACAAATATTCAGTACTCCAATTTCTCTTCAAATTCCCAGAGTTTGTACTGACCTTCTGCTAAACAACAACTTACACTCACATCAAATGGGTACAGTCCTCAGAGTGTAAAAGTGCAATTAAAGTAAAATCTACAGCAGCTTTGCCCAATAGAGCTTTCTGCTAGATTAAAATTTATTTAAATTAAATTTAACAATCATTTCCTCAGTCACAGTAGCCATATTTCAAGTGCTAAACAGCCACATGTGGCTAGTGTCTACTATACCGAACAGCGTGGGTCTACAAGCAAAGATTTTTCTCTACGATCTATTATTCCTCAGTAGAGCTTCAAGCGCTTCCTGGGGGTAAGGGTGAGAGGAAAACTAAGCAGGCAACTGCCACTTTTCTTACATTTTGAGATTCTGCATAATGGTGCTGCTGTTATTATTTGAAGGGCCTTCTTTCTGGTTGCTGTTATGTGCTTTAGATTTGAAAACTGGTTTAAAGCAGAAATGGACAATGCACAAACCTCAGGCCAAAGCAGGACCCTCCCTATACCTAAAACATTGTATAAAGAAAAGTTTAACTGACCAGCTTACATGAACTACAGCCTAACCTCCTATCTATAAAGTAAAAGGTTGGTCTTAATGTGGAAAATTTGCATTCACTGCCACAGACAGAGCATCTCCAGTCAACAAAAAAGTTTCCATAGTTCATTCAAATCAAGGGAGAAAGCCCATGGGCCTGCCCAGCTTCCGTTGCACCATTTATCAGGAGTTTATTCTGTGAACTTTGAAAACCAGATTTACCACCCCACATTTTGTAATGAAGGATGTGATTAAGACGGAGCATTTCCTTAATATTTACAAGCCCTTAACCATTATCTCTTTATACAATTTTTGGAAAAAGCTGAAGTAGCATATGCAAACGTATTTTATCTTAAACAGGCAAATTACAAGATTACACATTTACTATGCTGCTTCCTCAGAGTCTTTGAATAGAAAGGCTCAACATAATGAACCCAGTTATTCTTCCTTACTAACTGAATACATTAAACCTGAAATTATGCCCTCCCCTCTAAAAGAGAAGGGAGGTCAGGGTAGGACACTCTAGATGAAGGAAATGCAGGTTTTTCAGATGCAAATTGAGCATGTGTACTGAAGAGATCAAAACTAAAGTCTGTGTACACTTACTTTCCATTGCTCTAATCTTGAGCCCAAAGTAATCCCAATATTTTGAAAAATGACAGAACTACCTGGAACTATTGATGACAAATTTTAATGAGAATTAATCACTTTCAGATTTCTGTTTTCTGAAGAGCACAAACCTTAAGACAGATTGAAGTAACAGGGCACCTGTCCTAACAGTGTGGCTCACTTACATCTAAGAGGAACCCATATACTCCGGAATGTAAGACAAGTATGTAAATCACAATTACCTTACATACATACAAGCCAAAATTATTTCTGGCTATTTAGCCAAAACAGAGGCAGTGTCCAAATCCATCTGCCTGGCAAATTTACATTCTCTATGTGAAAGTACTGAAACTGAAGCTCAGAGCTATCCTTGACATACTTATCTATAATCAGCATTGAAATACGTCCTAGCTGAACACATCTCAATTATACCAATCTGGAGAAATGATCAAAATTCATCAGACATAAGCAATATGCCTAAACTGTGTATTACTAAACAAAAAAGACTAGACCACTTTTGTACCACTGGTTAAAAAAAAAAGTCCTTTTAAAAAAAAAAAGCTAAGGCTACCTACAAATTACAAGGTCACCAACTAATATTTGATGGAGTAGATGGTTTAGAAACTAACCCTCAGATAGGAAGGCGAAGCATCCAAAAAAAACTATCAAGCTTAATACTGGACAGAAGTCACATACAAGAGGAAGTAAGCCCTCAACAGACCAGCCACCTATTCACACTTGTTCAGTCCTAGAAACCCCTAAGCACACCTAAAGCCTGAGTGAAAAGTTTTACATGACACTCCTGCAGACTGACAAAAAGAAGGACTTATTCTGAAGAAAAGGTGTGGCATGGGGTACTACACCACTTAGATCAGCTTTCTTTATTACTGGCCTAGCATGAAAGGCTTTTCAGTCTGGAATCACAGCACTCTGAATGGCGAAACAAATGAAAAACACCCTGGTCAGAGTAGGCAACTTTCAGGAAATAAGTCACTACCTATAGAACAATGTTCTACCCCTTTAAGAAAATTTGTTAATTATCCTGAATAACAATCTAAGGTATATTATGTAGATTATTGTGCCCTTTAAAATTTTTTCCCAAATATGATTTAAGCTAATTGATGAACATTCATTACTACGCTTTCAGGTCTGGTCCTGCACTTAATGGTCCCAGACATGCTGGTTAGGCTCTGAGTATTTGTTTTCGTGTTATCTCCATTATCCTCACCAGGCTGTTACGTGTTTTTCCTTACAATAGACAGACTTAACAGTTCCCCATCCTCCTCCCCCACCCCCGGCTACACTCCCCCAAACCTCCCACATTACCCACAATCTACTTGTCTCTAATCTACTGTGGGTTTAAAAGCCAGAAAACTTTGCTCGTTAGAAACATTTGAAATAAACGTGAACATGTTCTAACTAAGGGTGGCAATGGCTCTCCGATGACTACAGCTGTAAGATGTAAGGATTTGGACAATTTGGCTACCTTAAGCCTTTTCGCTAGTGTCTGTTCCTCAAACTCATTTTATAATAGGTCAAGGATAAAAGAGTTGGAAAATCATCTGGATTAGAAAGAAAACAACTGAAAGCTACAACCAGAGGAGAACAAAAGAGATCATGTGAGAAGACCCTCAAGTCTGAGGCTCTACTCTAAGTACTTTAATCACGATCAATGATGATTTAATCTTTGTAATAATCTTAAGAGGTAGGTGTTATTACCTCCATTTTCAGTCAGAAAACCAAGGCTCAGGAGTAATTTGCCCAACACATTAACTGAGGAACTGACTGTAAGCCTAGGTCTCTCTGCTTCCAAAGCCCATGGCCTTTCCACTACACAAGAGTGCAACCCAATCCTTATTCTCGCTTTAGCTAATTGTATTTACACTTTATTTCTGATTCGTTCATTGGAACCTGACTGATTCAGGTTTGCTTTCCTTCCCTAACCAGTTTCTATAACTAAAAGGCAATGGATAATCAAACAGTGGCCAAATTAGGCTTAGATCGGCAAGAGTTCATCTGCTCAGCAACTAATGTGTCTGAAAGACTGGCTATATCTTCAGTTTGTACAGATTATGCAAATATGATGACAAGTATCTCCACCATCACATACACTAACTGTGCCCAGTGACAATATGGGTTAACACTCGACACCTTCCCTAATGCTGACCTCTACATTCAAAAGAAAGCAATGTAAGCATACTTTAGAAACTAGCTCAGTCATGTATTACAATCCCCCTCAATTTGCACACTAACATGAATTTCTTACTCTAAACACTGGAGGACAGGGCAAGGAGATATGAAGACTTCCTACTTTTCTAATGCCATTAAAGGTCTGGGATATATTTATTCCCTGTTACTTTACTGCCTAGTCCAGAGCCTGACACACAGCAAAATGCTATTTTACTGCTGGTTAAATGAATAAACGCTGCTTGTTCAATAAATATAAATTATTTATTGCATAAATGTGTAACCTCTCCTGAACTAGTTTTGAAACCTCTGTATTTCACATTTTCTAACATGCCTTTGCAATACTTAGTGGAAAACATCTTTTCTCTTACAGAAACTAAGAGCTTAAAAATGGTTCCTCTGCTCCCATCAAAAGACATGCCCCTCTCCATCCTCTAAAAATGACTCTTGTCCCAAGAATATGAATAAGCCTCCATCTGCCAGACTGCACTAAATACAGCTTTTATATGCATTACAAAAACACCTGTATAAAAAAGCTGCTACAAAACGAGGCCTTAGAAGTCCTCAAGTACAAAAACAACAGAATCAAAACCAAGTAAGAATAAGGAGAGCTTTCAGACCTTTATGAAAGTCAAAACTGAAAATATCTGCAAAATGTAAAAATTCAATAGGTCTTTGATCAGCAGGTTATGTAAACTGTTTTTCACTCACATATTTTCCACAATGTGAAGTAACAAGATTATAGCAACATATTTGCAATATTTATAATAGGAAATTGAAAAGAGGACTTTTGTCATCTTGAAGTAGAAACCACATTTGTTCCTGGGTAAGAGATTTTCTGCTGAAATATACAAAGCTATCCCCAAATTCCAACTTAAGAGTTAAAACACATACCAAGCCTGACAACCACAAACAACAGGAAATTACTCTGCACAGTTTCTTACAAGACTATTATTTCATGAACCTTACAGATTGTGCAGCGATTTGAACACTTACGGCTAGGTCCAGGTGAGTAACAACCTTGAAAAACCAAACTTTTGTTGAACACCTACAATGTGAAATCACTTTAGAAGGTACAGCTACAAAGTACAAAAATTAAGTTCTAACAGCAATTTCTTACTAAAACAAACCCAGAAATGGATGTTTCCAATCATTACATTATTATACAGGCCAATGAACTATTTTAAACTCAATTAATTTTAACATGAGTATAAGTGGATACTCACCCTAGAAATGCCCACAGACTTGAACTACTCTTATTTACTACCACAACTAATTTTATGGTGAAAAAAAAAAAAGACTTAGGAATTTTAAAAATAAATCAGTGTTACTTTCTGATTTTAATACGTTTGCTAAGTGACCTTTTGGTGGATAAAATTCTATCAATATCCTATACGGCTTTCTTTTTAAGGCAAATGAAAAAAGAATTCTCAAATCATGATACATTTATGAAATCCATTTTACATTATTTCTTCCATCTCTGTATATATTTGCTTCACTTATTTATTCATTCACATTAAAACTCAAATTTCATGTAACTATTTGCCTTACACATCTGTGTAAGGAAAACTTTTCTATTTTAAACGGGTCAAAACTAGAACAAAAGCTACTGTATTTTCAGAGTAACCGAAAATTTATTATCTTCTTAGTCTCAAGGAAAACAGCTTACAATCAGTGAAGGTTCAATTCATATGAAATCAGAAGAGAGAAAATGAAAAGGAACTAAGATTATTTAAAAGAAATTCAGAATTCTGGAAATTAATCAAATTTCAGGGACCATTTTTGAAAAGATGTAATTAATCCAAGTAAGTTTGTGTGATCACTTACTTCACCTGCGTCGTTTTATAAGTTTAAAACACCAAAATCTAGGATACTCCAAACTCTTAACAAACAAGACATGACTTACGGAGAAAATACTATTTTCAAATTCGTCTTACCTGGAAACGCTTTTTAAAGGTTTAGTTGACAACAAAGTGGTAGGATTTAGCTTTTAAAGGGACAAGAGGAAGGAATAACAAAACCGACCTAAGTAATGTTCTTCTTTTGTTCAGGATCAAAAGGATACCACAACCACAAAAGGGTTAAATAAGTAAGAGACAAAAGTACCTAACCCAGCCCAAGAGCAGTATCCCTCAAGAGAGAACAAAACAATTGAAGTTGCAGATCTGAAAACCAAGTTTGAAATACATGAAATCAATTAGCGTGCTCTCTAAAGGCGTGTAATAAAAACTAATAGGCTGCGCTCACAGGGCAACTTTCACAAGTGAGTAGAGAAGGATCTGCACAGAGTATGAGACGTGTGCGTGTTTATACGAGAGTACACACAAGCGATTCTGAACCCCAAAACCAGAATGGTTAACAAAGGTTACAGCACCAAAAAAAAAAAAAAAAGTGGAAGCAAAGTATCTCACGCTCCTAACTCGGCTTCCCAACGACTCCCGAAACCAGAGCTCTGTCCCTCTGGCTTTGAAAATCAGAACCACAAACTACAGAGTGTGTTCTCGGCGGAGGGGACGGGCCACAGCCGGCCCCCGCCCCGGGCGCGCGGGCGGGCTGGCAGCTCCCGGCGCCGACCCCGTCCCTCCGGCTACCCCGCCCCGCGATCCCGCACCCCGAGGGCCCGGCGCCCCGCGGCCCCGACCTCGCCACACCCCAGCCCCGGGTCCCCGAGGCCATGTGACGCGGCCAGCCTCGCGGACCCGGGCCCCACACCGCCGCACCCCAGCCCCGAGGGCCCGCCGGGCGCCGCGGCGTTACCTGGACCGAGGCTCCGGGTCCCGCCCCGTCAGAGCCGGGGGTCCGGGACCTTTTGTTCCTTCCTCTTCCGAATGGGATGAGGGGCTGGGAGGGGAAAGGGGAATGGGCGATTGGAGGCGGAACTGAAAACACTCTCGCGGCCGCCCGGCCTCCCGCCCCGCCCCGCCCCCCAGTCGGAGTCCGGCCCGCGGCCCCGGCTTATGGGGAGGGAGCGCGGGCCCGGCCGCCGCCCGCGGGAAGGAGGGGGTGGGGACGCGCGTCCCGCCGCTGCCCCTCCTCCCCTCAAGCGCGCACCCGCCTCGCCCCCACCCCGGGCGGCCGGGACCGCTGAGCCCTCGCCCGCCGCGCCCGCCGGCCCACCTCCGCTTCCGCCCTGCGCCCTCCGCCGCCGGCCGCAGCGGCGCGGCGCACCCACCTCCGGGCGGCTCGCTCGGCGCTCGCTGGCTGCTGGCTGGGAGCTGCTCCTCCGCCGCCGCGGCCGCGCGGTAGACCCGCCTCCCACCCCGGGCCGCGAGCCCCGCCGATTCGTCGGCGCAGCCCCGGGGCTGGCACCCTGCCGCCCGCTGATTGGAGCCCCCGGCCGCCCGTTAGGGCGCGAGGCACGCCGGCCGAGCGCAGCGCTCGGCGCGCACGGAAGACGGGGCGAGCGGAGGAGGGAAGGAAGGAGGCCGAGCGCCCGAGAAGGGCCGTGGCGCGAGCGGGGCTCGGAGAGTCGCGGGCCACTACCTCCCCACCTCCTTTCCCTTCGGACGCCCCGCCCTCCCGGCCGGACCGGCGGCGGTCGCAGCCAATCAGCGCGTGGGGTGCTCGGGGTGTGAGCCGCGCGTCGGGGGCCTCGAATCGGAAGGGAGACGTCGCTCGCTGATTGGTCCCGCCTCCCCCGTAGAGCGTGAGGCGAGGCGCGGCCGGGCGGGCGGTCAGGCGGGCGGCGGGGCGGCGGAGGACGAGGTGGGGTGGGACGCCCGCGGTTCCGGTTGGCTTCGTCTCCGGCACGCTTCCACGAGAGGCTCTGGGAAGGGGAGGGGAAGGCACGTAACCTGCTGGTCTAGCGGCCACCCATCCCTCATTACCTTGGCCCTGGTCCCCCTCCCGGTCTCTCTCCAGAGCCATTGGGTGGGGCCTGTCGAGGGCCGCCGCCTCGCCCACCTTCCATAGTCAAGCCGGGAGTGGATAAGTGCTCATTCCCGGGGAGGCCCCGGGGACCGGACAAGCCAGGGGCAGAAGAGGGTTCTGCAGAAGCCGGGGTACCAGACCCACACTGGGCGCGCCCGTATGTGAATAAGTGGGCGGGGCCCTCGTGGTGGTAAACGGGGGCGGGGTGCGAGATGTAAATAAGCCCTGGGCGGAGATCTTTTCTGAGCATTAGGGCCTGGGAAGGGGATGCCAGGTATTTTTCTTTAACCGAGTCCTCAGTTCTGCCTTCGTTGAGATGGTGCCGTTTATGCATGCTCTGAATGATTCTTGTGAAGGCTAAAGTATAAGTGCCTGGCACGATGACCCTTAATTGCTGAGTTATCGTCCTTTCTCATTTCTGCACTGTTCAGGCAATGCTCTTAGGCCCCAACATCACGCGTCTGCAGTACAAGCCGCTAAGCTGCTGGCTGCCCAAAGCTGGTGGGGTCATAACCGCACTTATGTAACTTTATCGCTTTTGCCTTTCGGACACCCGTCATCTGCTGAAACACTGAACCCAACTAATCACATCAAGCATTTTATTAAGCACCTACAATGTTAGGCAGGGAGCACCATAGAACTAAAGTTAAAAAGAAACTTAGGTCTCACGTAGTTGGTGGCAGAGACAAGACTAGAACAGAGTTTTCTGGGTTCACTGTCCAGCACTCCTTCTCATGTACTCCATACTTCGTGGATTTAACAGGGGACTCAAGATAAAGCATCACTACCAATTCAAATCAGTAAGCAGGAAGTACCAAACGACCATTTCAAACAGTAAGAGTGCTTAAAATATACTCTTTCTTTTCAGAAGTGAAGGCTTCCCTGAGGAGAGTGCCTTCAGTTGGACCTGGAGAGAGATTTGGCCATCCTCTGAGTCTTACAGGTTTTCTAAATATCCTTTAAAAACTCCTTCATTTCCACCATCTTGCTCCTCAAACTTGGAAATACTTTTCTCATCCAAAGTTTGTGATGAAGAGAGTAAACCCTGGAGTTAGGCAGATTGTATTTGTGAATGCAGCTGTGCGCCAACTTTGTAACCTTTGGCAATTGAAACTCACCTGCAATGATAGCTACTTAAATATAGTTGGGTGCTGATTAAATAAAATATGTATATGAAAATGAATAGCACAGGGCTTTGAAATTAAAAGAGAAGCAGTAATTGTGATCCTCTCTTCCCTTCTGTTGCCTACAAGCACGAATGCTAAAATGAACCTACTGAGAAGAAATTCTTCCTTCAGAAGTGTCCCTCCAGGAGGGTGTCTCCCATGTCAGTTTAGAGGCAGCTCTACTCACCCTTCTAAAAATAGCTTCTGAAGGAGATCCAGGAAGCCAATTGGTGGAGCTGTTTCACCTCCTAAGATTTCTCTTTCCACTTCTTAGAGCCATCAGGGAGGATGGTCTGGGGCAAAGATTGTTCCATTGAGAAGTTGGAAGGCTGTTTATGATTTTTTGGTCCTTCTTCCTGCTAACACAAGCCAACGATTTTAATATGGAATGGCCTATAGAAAGCCACCCTGAGTCACACAAATATTTTCTCATATGTAACCAGGGTATGCATTTGAGTGTCCATTTTGGGTTAGTAGAAGTCAAAAAAGAAGCAGATCTAGCTGGAATTCCAGAAGAACCTGTTCCCAGGGAGTTAGATACTTTGAGGGGCACATTAATCCAGTGGATAATGTGATTGAGGTCTAAGTTAGACCATCTCTCCAAAGCATCAGACTTTGGGTCCCTAACTTTTCCAGTTAGGAAGCCTTCCAGGATCTGTAAGATTGAGGAAAGGGGAGGAAAGGCAATCTGGCTACCAATGCAGTCCCCAAAAAGCTTAGAAAAGGAGCATGCCTAGTGTCCCCTCAGCTAGAAATTCATCTAAGCCAAAGTGGGTCAAGACAGAAACTAAAGGCAGATGGAGCAGGGATTGCCGTGGCAACAATCAACTTGGAAATCCACTCGGGTACCTCAAGACTTATCAGTAGGTCCCTATTGTATAAATTATATTGAGTAAGTCTTATTTTTATGAGGCTAGACACCAAGTTTAACCCTTCATTATGCATGATGTTGAAAAACCAAAATCAATTCAGAATCCATTTAAAAGTAGTAAAATGTATTGGAAAGACACATAAAGAAAATGGTAATGGTGGTTGCTTCAGAAAGAGAACCTTGAAGTCAAGAGTGGAAAATTTTAATTTTATTAATTCTTCTGTAGTTTGAGTTTAAAATATATACATATGTGTGTGTGTGTGTATGTATCTTTTTTTTTTCAGAAGATACAACTCATATTCCATCTTTACTCTGCTAAATCTATGAAGCCCTTCATGGTTACTCCAGCCCAAAGGAATCACTCACCTATGAGTTTTTTTCTCATGGTCAGAATTATTTACATTCCACGACTTTGCTTTGATTAATGTCTTGATCTGTTAGTTTAGTCTTGAGCAATTTTTTAACTTCTCATGTGTGTGTTTTGTCTGTCCATTTAGATTGTAAATTCCTGAAGGACAAGGACAATGTCTTGTTCTCAGTTGTTTTCCCACACCCTAAGATAAAAAAAACACCACGTAATTGAAGAAATGTGAAATGCAGCATTTGCATAGCAGAAGAAGGCTGTATATGTGTCAGGTCTGCAAGCATTCTACACAACTTTGCCCCGTCTTTCCAGTTTGTAGTTGCCTTCAATACAATTATTGAGTATCTTGTGACCATCTGATCTCTATATTTGCTCATCCTCTTGGAACTAAGTTGCAGTGAACATTATATTTTAAAGATCCAGTTATTTGCGACTGAAAGGACACTGATTAAGTGAGGTAATCTAAGTAAAAATTGTAAAGAGCAAATGTGTGGGGTTACTTTTGTTGTAAATGATAAAGAAGAAACCCAACACCAGCTGGATTTTTATCTTAATACAATGAAATTTCATATTTTAAATGAACTCATGTTGAAGATGTGTACACCTGCCTCTACAAACATACACACACATAGAATCCTCATTCACATGCTAATTTTTATTAATAATTAAAAACATTTAACATCTGATGGGAAATGCTGGAGGCAAGAATAAAGCAGATACAAGACAAAAGATTAATTTCAGCAAGTATTTATCAGGTATCTGTTATGTGCCTATCATAAAAGCATTGGTTGATCATGGTGGGTAATTCTCATTCCATGGCCAAAATCATTCAAGAAAACAAAGCATGCAAGAAAGGTTTTTTTTGTTTTTTTGTTGTTTTTTTGTTTCTTTAGATTTAAAGAGAATGAGATTGGGAGAGAAGTTGGCTCTGGTATAGAGAAAAACATTTGGAGAAAAACAAGTTATTTTTCTCATCATTCTCCAGGCATCTGATAATTAATATTTCTTTACATTTAAAAGCATAAAGAATCATTTGATAGTTTATCATTGGATAGCTAATCTAATGATTGTTCAAACATTACCTGGAAAATTGCAATACAATTCCAATGCAATGAGCACTCCCATAAAGGCATTTAAACAGTATCTGAAATCTACATATTTTGGAAAAAACTAAACAGGGGCCAGTATCTAAACCCTGGAAGAACAATGGACAAATTTTTTAAAGTTCTGTTGTGAAGGGGATAATTCAGTAGTCATATGTCAACAATAAGACCTTATGCCTTGTTTATAATTGTCTGTGTGACAATATTGACCGAGCCAGGCTGCTGCTAGGCAGGATAAGCATGAAGCTATAATACTCTTGGAAAATTTCAAGCATATTAGCATAATTGCTCTGATGAAGACTAAAGAGCTTATTTAACATAACTGACGAGGGTAGACAATAGAGGCATAATCAGTGTCCTAATGATTGCATTAATAAGCCCCAATTGTTTGTCCTTACTGTAAACAGTCCTCAGCTATGAAAAAGACATTTTGCCAAAAGAGTCTGACAGTTGTGTTAGATGATGAGTCGCCAGGATGTAATGAATGATGGGAGAGAGCTGATTACTGTTGGGTCATAAA